>NC_060130.1:891098568-891401599 GCF_021461395.2 Schistocerca americana | reverse complement strand
TCAGTGTCCCCTCGACGATCACCAGTGGTGTACGGCCAGTGTAGGAGATCGCTCCCCACACCATGATGCCGGGTGTTGGCCCTGTGTGCCTCGGTCGTATGCAGTCCTGATTGTGGCGCTCACCTGCACGGCGCCAAACACGCATACGACCATCATTGGCACCAAGGCAGAAGCGACTCTCATCGCTGAAGACGACACGTCTCCATTCGTCCCTCCATTCACGCCTGTCGCGACACCACTGGAGGCGGGCTGCACAATGTTGGGGCGTGAGCGGAAGACGGCCTAACGGTGTGCCGGACCGTAGCCCAGCTTCATGGAGACGGTTGCGAATGGTCCTCGCCGATACCCCAGGAGCAACAGTGTCCCTAATTTGCTGGGAAGTGGCGGTGCGGTCCCCTACGGCACTGCATAGGATCCTACGGTCTTGGCGTGCATCCGTGCGTCGCTGCGGTCCGGTCCCTGGTCGACGGGCACGTGCACCTTCCGCCGACCACTGGCGACAACATCGATGTACTGTGGAGACCTCACGCCCCACGTGTTGAGCAATTCGGCGGTACGTCCACCCGGCCTCCCGCATGCCCACTATACGCCCTCGCTCAAAGTCCGTCAACTGCACATACGGTTCACGTCCACGCTGTCGCGGCATGCTACCAGTGTTAAAGACTGCGATGGAGCTCCGTATGCCACGGCAAACTGGCTGACACTGACGGCGGCGGTGCACAAATGCTGCGCAGCTAGCGCCATTCGACGGCCAACACCGCGGTTCCTGGTGTGTCCGCTGTGCCGTGCGTGTGATCATTGCTTGTACAGCCCTCTCGCAGTGTCCGGAGCAAGTATGGTGGGTCTGACACACCGGTGTCAATGTGTTCTTTTTTCCATTTCCAGGAGTGTATTTCAAGTACATTCACTGTCAGGTTTTATTGAAATAAATTATTGTTTTAAAATATTTTTAAAACCATAAATTCTATCCGAAAGTTTATTCTAAAACAGATTTATCAATGGTTACTTAATATTGTTTACACGAAAACTGAGTACTCTTAATATTAGTTACCATTGACTTACCACTATTTACTTGCTGAACAAGTTAGCAAAACATTACTGTGGAACTTGTCAAACTCACAAATTTGACAGGTCCGCATTGTTTCACTTTATGATAATAAGATTTCCATCACTAATTTTTGAAATAATTAAAAATAACAACTCAAAAATTAATCTATGATTCGGCACAATGATAAGGGTAGCCCTTAACATTTCTGCTATCACATTGTCACATAAACAATGATACTTAACATCGTTCACTTTCTTAAGGAATTATTCACATTTGCATGATTGGCAACAAATTTTGGAGCGCACTGGCATTCAGAAGCATATTCAGGATCTTTATCTGAGTCGTAGTTATCCACATTATCCTCAGATGTGTACAAATAGCCCCTGAAAAGCAGTTTTCTGGCACGAACACCGCACATGTTACTACTACTAGCAGCCATGTTTTTGGCACTTACCGCTGTTCACATATGCATATCCATACAACGTTGCCATTATTGAGAATCTGAAATTAGAAACTGATGTGCCATTTTTCGCTGCATCATGGGGCCAACAGCTAATATAAATGAAGCAAAACACGTACCACGTTGTACGTGCTACTAAATCTGTTTCTCATCGATTGTCGCTTAACATTACTCACAACCGAGGTCTTCATGTACAGCCTGAGCTTCTTCCATACAGCAAACTGTTCCAGGTATACAGTTAGTTTTGGTCTAAGGCGCTGCAGTCATGGACTGTGTGGCTGGTCCCGGCGGAGGTTCGAGTCCTCCCTCGGGCATGGGTGTGTGTGTTTGTCCTTAGGATAATTTAGGTTAAGTAGTGTGTAAGCTTAGGGACTACTGACCTTAGCAGTTAAGTCCCATAAGATTTCACACACATTTGAACATATTTTTGAACAGTTAATTTTCTGTTCTTTGCCATGACAATATCGGTCTGTAGGCTTGCTTCATGGAATTTATTAGGTTTTAGGATCATTATCTCAGTTTCCATCAGTGTATTTTTTAAAGTGTATTTTTAAAGCAAAAGATCAAATAGCGGTATAAAAATTTTCAGAAGAGCTTGCGGGTCTCCTTGTGAGATATGTGTAATTGGTGAAAGTCATCGCTTACTTCACACTGGTGCAAGTTATCGTTACTTCAATCTCTTAGTGAACCTAATGTGACAATACACTCTAAGACAAGAAAAAAAACACACACAGCGAAGAAATTATCCGGATGGGACAGAAATCGGTAGATGTGATGTACACGTACAAACAAATAATTACAATTTCAGAAAAGTTTCATGATTTGTTCAAGAGAAAGAGCTTCACAAATTGAACAAGACAATAAGGCGTTGGTCCACCTGTTGCCCTTATCTAGGCAGTTGCTCGGCTTGGCACTGATTGACAGAGTTGTTGGATGTCCTCCTGAGGGATATTATGCCAAATCCTGTGCAATTGGTGCGTTAGATCGTCAAATCCCGAGTTGGTTGGAGGGCCCTGCCAATAATGCTCCAAACTTTATCATTTGGTCATTTGGGCAGAAATCCGGCAACCTTGCTGGCTAAGGCAGGGTTCGGCAAGCACGAAGACAAGCAGTAAAAACTCTTGTGTGCGGGCGGGCATTATCTTGCAGAAACGTAAGGCCCTGATCACTTGCCATGAAGGGCAAGAACACGGGACGTAGAATATCGTCGACGTACCGCTGTGCTGTGAGGGTGCAGCGGATGACAAGCACAGGGATCCTGAGGTGCAATGAAATGGCACCCCAGACCATCACTCCTAGATGTTGGGCCGTATGGCGGGCCATAGACAGCTTGGTATCCCAACGCTTTCCAGGCCGTGACCAGACACGTCTTCGTTGGTCATCGGGGCTCAGTTCGAAGCGGGTCTCAACACTGAAGACAGTCTACTCCAGTCAGTGAGATTCCAGGTCGAATGTGCCCGACACCATTGCAGGCGTACGGAGGTCAATGGTAGCCGCCTGTTAACTGTTCTTGTGGTCACTAAGGCACCGGTCGCACGTAGGATCAATGATAATGATGAATTCGGGGCTCTGAGTGCCTCTCTGACTATTGCTCGGTCCTCACGTTTGTTGTCTCCCTAGGTCGACCGCTTCCTTTTTGACGCTCTATTCGGCCATGGTTCACCCATTCCCCCTAATATCGTCGAAAAGTGACATCGCTCCTGTTCAGATGTCAAGCGCTTTGTCGGTTATTCCAACCGGCTTCTTGGAGTCCAACTACACGTTCTCTCTGAAAATGCTGGCATCTGTGTATATTGTTCACGCGATTATCTACGAAGCATAGTTACAGTCCAGCTGAGTGCACAGAACGAAATTTGCAACGATTTTATGCCCTGCTATCGACAAGTCTCCTGTTTACTATCCTTCCCAGCAATGCGGTGAAATTGCGCTGCAGTGTCATATATTCATCTATCGGCCGCCAAAGTTTACAGTTTTGCATTTTCCGTCGATACCTGTATGAATATCAATTTGTAGTTAGTTTACATAACTCCTACGTCGTGCTTAGTTTTTTTTTTTTTTGTGTGTGTGACAGAGTGTAATTACGGCTGAGGGAAAAGGTCTACAGGGTGTTCGAAAATTCGCGTTACAAATTTCTAGTATTTGTGGAGAGGAGTGAGTACATAATATTTTCTGTAGGAACCCATGCCCGGAAACGTACCGTTTCCGCGCTAAGACGGTTTCAGTTCAGATGTTTAACTCATCCGACTCTGCTTGAGAAACTGAATTAGGCGTGACGTTGCACAATTATTAGGTAACAATTCGAAAGGAAACATAACGAAACATCCATTTATCACTTAGGCACAATTGTTTGTGTTTATATTTAAACATTACGTGTTTATATTAAAAGAGTACCCAACGTACTGTAAATACAGAACAGTACTGATGCATTACGATAGCGGTTCGGTGTGGTGATCGCCAACATTGTTACAGACATTGTACCTACAATGCACGTTCTGGTACACACTTTCCATCCCACCTGGTGTCTCCTCGGTTTCTAACGCAGCGGCCAGAACTCGTGCCAGCAGATCTTCCTCTGTCTCTTCAGGAGTTTCGCAGCAAGGCAGACGTTAAGTGACATCAGGTGACCGTGTGACGCATTACACGTCATTCTGTCTACCCTACTGCATATTAGGACAACCAACTTTGAGGCTTTCCTTTTTCCCTCAGCAGACGTGGACCAGTTACACATCTGAACTGAAACCGTTGTAGAAGGGAAACAGAACGTTTTGGTACATGGGTTCCTATTCAAAATATTATGTACTCATTCCCCTCTACAAGTCCTAGAAGTTTGTAACGGGAGGCGTCTACAGCAGTAGCGCATTATTAGCATGTACAAGAAATTTAATAGTAATATCTGTACTTTCGAAGTTCTTTGTGTTTTTTCGTATTATTGTTTTGTGCGGTATAGTGTCGCATGATAATGGTGTTATAAGCTGAAAACCAGTTCTCAGCTTAAATGATAACAACTATGAAGTGCCCAATTTTTGTGCCTTTATTTATAAAATATTATAATATTTCCAATAAACATTATTTAATTGAGTACCACAGCAGTGTAATCAAGTACGTCCGATCCTTTTCAGAACATCAAACCCTGGTGCTGTGAGGCAACAGAAATACGATATTCAGGGGTGTACATATGTGCTAGAACTGACTAACGATCTTAAACAATTGGTAATAGAAAAGCTTTGGAGATGCCCTAAGGGGCTTACACAAATGCCCATAAGTGAGGATGTTCAGATGCCTCCTAATAGGCACTGTTTAAATTGTGTAGTGTTAGCTACAGTTTCTTGAAAAAGGAAATACCGGAGGAATGTAAAATAGAATTTGCTGACCAACTTCAAAATCATGCATAAGATGGGGATTATTTTCAAAACACTTTTTCTGTCAACAGAAAGTTAAATGTTTATTGTACAAAATGCATAAACAGTGCCAGGTTCTTGGTAATTATATGCGTGGCTAGTAGTACTGCTGTACTGTGGAAGGCTGAAGCAAAACGAAGCGGTTCTAGTAGTGATCAATTACGCTCGTACAACAATGCGCAGGCTTTACTCACGCGCAAACGAAGTGATCTGGGTGTTTCACGAACTGCTGACGTGGTGACCAGTTCAGTGAATTAGCTTTTCGTGTTTCCCGGTGTACGACTGTCGACGAACACATGGCGTTCGGGAGCTAACACGTGCAGTACTCATGAGATACAGCGCACGTGGCTGAGTTTTCACCAATTCCAGCTCATGGAATGCCGACTAAGCTAACTGGAGTTTTCGTAACAAGTAACATCCAAAAACGAAATGATTCAAACGCTCTGCCTGCCTTCGTATTCGCGAGAATGAGCACTTTATGTAGAGAGAATGGACAGAGTTAATGATTCTGAGTAAGTTACTGGCCTTCGGTCTCATGTGAGATGTACTAAGTAGTAGCATATTTACATATTTTGTGGTAGTCTGCCTTCGGATGACCACCACATAAGTATGTCGATACTTAATATGTGAAGATAGGCAATACACCGGCTTAGGATGTGCATAATCGCTGAATAATTTGGATAAAGCCTTATTTTCTTGCTGCACAATTACATCCAAGAAACGACTCTCAAGGGTGATTTCATTCCCTAGTAGAGTTCAGTATGACAGTTTGGCTCCATTCCAGCCGAGAAGGAGCTCGTTCCCAAAAGTTTTAAAGCGCGCCATAATCCAATGAATTGCTCACACTTGTTATTCAGTGTGATTCAGATTAGTCGTTAGTGCTATGTAATTAACTTTGGATTTCTATGTCCACAGGGAAAGAAACGACAAGGAGTGGAGTCCAATGATCTTGGAAGTCAAGTACAGAGTTCCGAGTCCTCTTCTGAGAAATTCATGGAAAAAAATTGTCGAAGCATTCCATGTCATTAGGGAAATTCTTAATCCTAATCGGAGTGTGATTCAATGAAAAACCCTTTCTGTGTAGAGAAGAGCTAAGATCAAAACTTTCCGTTATGTATTCATCATGCAATACCCCGTCAATCCAAAAAGATTTGAGGATGGATTAATGAAAAGTTAAGACGGTGGTTTTAATGCTTCAGGTGTTCCGCGTAGTCTCCTCGCACTTGAGTACAGCGCACAGAACGGTCATACAACGATGTGAAACAGTGAGAAAAATTCTTCTTCGGGATGTTGTTCAACTTGTGCGTCAAACTGACTTGAAGATCGGTTATGTCGTCAAAGCGCAGATACTTCATGTGAATTTCTGCACTTTGTCATGTTGTGGTGGATTCGCATCGATAAGACAAAGTCTCGTCACCCGTGACTGCATTTTCCAAAAAAGAATTCTCCGCATTTTGCATTTCAGTCACGTCACGCCAGGCGTCCTCGTGTCGTCGTTTTTATTCAGGTGTATATGTTGAAAACCAGTTCTCAGCTTAAATGATAACAACTATGAAGTTCCCAATTTTTGTGCCTTTTTTCTTCTTCTTCTGCTTTTACGGCCTTATTGGACCACTTCAGTCAATCATTTCTGGTCCTCTTCTTTGGTATTTTCCCCTTCCGAGTGGCCCAGTATATTGCCAAGCGGTGGATTATTCCTTGAAAGATTTCCTTCCATGTTTGACTTTCAAAGGTAGTCAACCTTGTATGGAGCAAGCTCCGAGTTACAACTACGGTTGTTAGCCGTAGAGGTTGTTTAGTGTTTGGTCCGCGAGAGCTATTTTGTGCCTTTATTTATAAAATATTATAATATTTCCAATAATCTGGGGGACTAACTTTGTTCTCTTTTTCCTCTTCTTCACAACGCTCTGGAGAATGACGTGAACACTTAATTTAGAGATGTTACTCTGCCGCGATTTGTGACACAACAAAACTGACACACTACGGCCGCACGTCCACTAAGAACACTTTCTGCTCACAACTGACTGGTCGAATGCGGCTCTATTGTTGGCAGTTGTTAACTCAAGCCGTCGCGGTAGTTACCGCGCTGGCGTCGTTTATACATCAGGAACAAAATCAGCCTCGGAACTTTTTGGATGGACGGTGTATACTATCGTTCAGAGAAACGGAACAATGAACTCCATTGTTACTCACAGAACAGGACAAGATTATCATTTAAGTCAGGGGAAAAGATAGCGTGGCTGGTAAATTGTAATGCACGTTAGTACATGCCGTTGACAGGGTACAACTACGTCGAAAACCACATCTTGCGATGCACTCCTCCCGCCAACAGAGAAACGTTTCTCTGTTACGGCAGTTAGTGCACGATTTCTCGTATGTTTACACCACACGAAATGGGACTCTGTATCGTCTCCTGCGGTATCTCACCCAAAACGATAGAGACTGCCGCTCTTCGATAGGGTGCATCCTTTGCTTCCCCTGCAGAACCCTACAGACGACCTGTACTTTCAGATAAGCGATGCACCACCCTATCGTCCGTCAATAGTGTAAAATGCTGTGAGCAGCACTCCACGGTTCGAGCATGCTTGTGTGGGACCCACGCCACAAGACCGAACTTTATTGAGCCCATCTTTGATACCAACGAGCGAAACAAGCACGCCTCGTGCCCAGACGAGTTCAGATTGAATACGAACCACAGTCATAAAATCTTAGACCTTGAAATCACATATTTTCTGAGTGCTTTTCGTAGAAGAGAGCTGTGCTCTCTTGCTGCTTGTTACAGAGTAATTCCGCGCGGACCGAGCGAGGTGGCGCAGTGGTTAGCACACTGGACTCGCATTCGGGAGGACGACGGTTCAATCCCGCGTCCGGCCATCCTGATTTAGGTTTTCCGTGATTTCCCTAAATCGCTTCTGGCAAATGTCGGGATGGTTCCTTGGAAAGGGCACGGCCCATTTCCTTGCCCATCCTTCCCTAATTCGAGCTTGTGCTCCGTCTCTAATGACCTCGTTGTCGACGGAACGTTAAACAATAATCTCCTCCTCCTCCAATTCCGCGCGGGGTAGCCGTGCGGTCTAAGGGCGTCTTGTCGCGGTTCACGCGGCTCACCCCGTCGGAGGTTCGAGTCCTCCCTCGGGCATGGGTGTGTGTGTTGTCCGTAGCATAAGTTAGTTTAAGTTAGATTAAGTAGTGCGTAAGCCTAGGGAAGTTGACCTCAGCAGTTTGTTCCCATAGTCCTTACCACAAATTTACAAATTTCCAGAGTAATGTTTTGGTACTTACCAAAGGTTGTAAAAGTAATCTAATATACTCTGTATAATCAGTACAGGTCAGATGCGCTATAAGAATATGTATTGAATGCAATAGTTTAGGACATGGAGTTAAAGGAAGTTTTAAGTAACTTGGTAGATGCCTGTCATTCGTCATATACGGTACAGTGCATACTTTTTTAGGCATCAAGGAGATCTCCATAAAACAGGCTCCGAGCACATTACACAACTAGAGAAGGTTAACTGTTGTGTACATAGTTCCGCGTAGACAGTGCGTACACAACTTTCCCACTAGAGCGCGCCTCGCTAAGCACAACAGCGCAGGCGCAGCGCTCGTCCGTCTCCGCACTACGAGATGGCGCTGTCTTAGAGACGGATCAAATTCTGCTTCCGCCGATCCGGGTATTAATATGTAATGCAGCCAATGAGATTGCTGCTAACGTAGAACCTTTTCTCCTCGCGGATCACACTCGCGCAGTGATACCTGAACGCGTGAGGTATTATACAGGGCTATTACAAATGACTGAAGCGATTTCACAGCTCTACAATAACTTTATTATTTGAGATATTTTCACAATGCTTTGCACACACATACAAAAACTCAAAAAGTTTTCTTAGGCATTCACAAATTTTCGATATGTGCCCCTTTAGTGATTCGGCAGACATCAAGCCGATAATCAAGTTCCTCCCACACTCGGCGTAGCATGTCCCCATCAATGAGTTCGAAAGCATCGTTGATGCGAGCTCGCAGTTCTGACACGTTTCTTGGTAGAGGAGGTTTAAACACTGAACCTTTCACATAACCCCACAGAAAGAAATCGCATGGGGTTAAGTCGGGAGAGCGTGGAGGCCATGACATGAATTGCTGATCATGATCTCCACCACGACCCATCCAGCGGTTTTCCAATCTGCTGTTTAAGAAATGCTGAACATTATGATGGAAGTGCGGTGGAGCACCATCCTGTTGAAAGATGAAGTCGGCGCTGTCGGTCTCCAGTTGTGGCATGAGCCAATTTTCCAGCATGTTGAGATACACGTATCCTGTAACGTTTTTTTCGCAGAAGAAAAAAGGGCCATAAACTTTAAACCGTGAGATTGCACAAAACACGTTAACTTTTGGTGAATTGCGAATTTGCTGCATGAATGCGTGAGGATTCTCTATCACCCAGATTCGCACATTGTGTCTGTTCACTTCACCATTAAGAAAAAATGTTGCTTCATCACTGAAAACAAGTTTCGCACTGAACGCATCCTCTTCCATGAGCTGTTGCAACCGCGCCGAAAATTCAAAGCGTTTGACTTTGTCATCGGGTGTCAGGGCTTGTAGCAATTATAAACGGTAAGGCTTCTGCTTTAGCCTTTTCCGTAAGATTTTCCAAACCGTCGGCTGTGGTACGTTTAGCTCCCTGCTTGCTTTATTCGTCGACTTCCACGGGCTACGCGTGAAACTTGCCCGCACGCGTTCAACCGTTTCTGCGCTCACTGCAGGCCGACCCGTTGATTTCCCCTTACAGAGGCATCCAGAAGCTTTAAACTGCGCATACCATCGCCGAATGGAGTTAGCAGTTGGTGGATCTTTGTTGAACTTCGTCCTGAAGTGTCGTTGCACTGTTATGACTGACTGATGTGACTGCATTTCAAGCCCGACATACGCTTTCTCGGCTCCTGACGCCATTTTGTCTCACTGCGCTCTCGAGCGCTCTGGCGGCAGAAACCTGAAGTGCGGCTTCAGCCGAACAAAGCTTTATGAGTTTTTCTACGTATCTGTAGTGTGTCGTGACCATATGTCAATGAATGGAGCTACAGTGAATTTATGAAATCGCTTCAATCATTTGTAATAGCCCTGTAACGAGTGTACAGACCTCCAATTAGTTAGTCTGCATTTGCCTGTACCAGTCTATAGTCAAGTTTCAGTCTGCGCCAAATAAGATTACCATATTCCTGTACATGGCCATGAAGATGAATGAATAGACACTTTGTCAAGTATCAGAGATATGTGAGAATAAGATTAACGTACCAAGACCAAAGGAACTTCAGATTGTCAATTGTAAATAGCATCCAGAATCAAGTTACGTAATGTCAATATTTTTTATTATTTTAATAAATGTGTGTGAAATTTAATCAAGTTCTGTTTAAAGTTGGTCACCGTCAATCTGCTACTCTAAGCGTGCAAGTGGCATTTCTATCGTCTGACCTCACGGCAGAAGATAAACACGGCACGATAAGACCACGAGACAAATTGCTGACACTCGCCTACTTCGTTAGAGCGACGAGTCAAATAATCTGATGGTGTGTGTACCGAAGGTCTTACAGGACGCACACCACATTAACTGAAAGCGATATGTTGCGTATGATGACGGAACTAGTGGAGTAATACTTGTAGCAAACAGGGGGAAGCCTTGAACAACACTGAAGTGTCACCATCTTCTAGATTACCCATGTCGTCGTTATCTATTCCTTGGGCCACTCTCCTGTTTCATTGAGGTGTCAACAGCTTCAGGTTGAAGAAGTCACCGCTGTTCGTCTATGAGGTGGCTGCTTGTGCATGTTTCTACCCCAACGCTACGACAGGAACAGTTCAGCCGCGTAGCGTGCATAATTTAACAGTGCTAAGTTGGTACTGTGTGCGCTGACACTAGTTACAACTGTGCAGTATCTGAGCGCTGAGGTGTAAACACTGCGTAAAAGGCTGCCAACGCTGCAGAGGCGACCACTATGCAAGGTCCTGGCTGATACTGACGGTATGTTTAGTTTGCTATCATCGTTATTATATCTACTAGTTTGGTGTTGGTGTCATTCCTCAAGGCTAAGTGAAGCTGCGGGTCAGAAAGGAAATCGAACCCTTTGATTAACGAACTATGTGCTAGATGAGTCATTCGAGCATACTTCACCATACACCTTAAAGACTCATTGTGTAGCTACTCTTCATCTTCTCCTTCTTCTTCGTGAAACGTTCCTGCTTCGCAGGTCGTTCGCAGAGCCTCTTCCAAGCTTCTGTTTTCTCCCATCATTTAGCATCTCCTCCCATTGCAGTCCTCTTCAGTTCCCATCATCCATCACCTGTTTTCTCCATCTTGTTCGTGGTCTTCCAATTGGTCTTTGTCCAGATTCTATCCATTCTAGGGCTCTTCTCTGACGTCTTTCTGGTCCCATTCTTTTAAAGTACCCAACCCATTTAGGCCTATTACTCTCTATAATTTCTGTTAGTGGATTGGTCTGCGGTGTTTTTCGTTTTATCCTGTCACTTCTCGTCTTACCGAGGATTCCTCGTTGAAACTGCCTTTCTGTTGTTTTTATTCTGCTCAGATCTATCTTTGTCCAAGTCCAGCATTCTGACACATAGATCAAAACTGGCAGATAATGTGAGTTGTACGTACATCATGACCTTTTCTGTGGCAGGTATTTCTCAATTTCTAATTATGTCTGATAGACAGTAATAAAATTTCGAACAATTTTCTATTGTCTTCGAAATTTCATCCTCAATGTATCCTTTCTCCGTTACTTTACTTCCTAGATACCTGAAAGCATCAGCTTCTTTTATAATTTTTCCATTGCAAATTACATTCTTCATTTTTTCATTTTTCCAGCTCATTTTCTTTACTTCACATTTTGTTAAGCTTTCTTCCATGCGTGCTTCTTCAGCTACTGTCTGCCAGGTGTTTAGCTGTTCTTCCAGTATCTGCTCCTTTTCTTCAGAAATTATAACACCAACTGTATATGCTATGATTTTCATATGCTGTTGATTCTAGGCAAACTTTGCTTGTGATGTTGTGCACGACTATATTAAAAAAACATTGGTGAGAGTACACGTCATTGCCGAACCCCTCTGTCCGTTATAAACCATTCTCATCTTTTGCCGTCTATTATACCACAATTCAGGTATTTTCTATATGTTTCTAGTTCTCAGTTGCATTCCTTTTCAAAGTTCCAGTTTATTCAGACCTTGCAATATATATTCCCTTCTAATAGTGTCATAATCTTTTTTTTATATCTATGAATGCAACTACGATGTCTTTCCCAAATTCCCATTCCTTTTCTACAACCTGCCTAGCTCTAAGTATGCATTTATAGTTGATCTTCCAGGTCAAAATCCTTGTTGTTTTTATCTTAATTGTGGCACTATGTTATTCCTGATTTTCCGTAAAATTATCTATTCATAAATTCTCATGCAGTGACACGGTGGTGCTATTCCTCTGTAATTCTCACAGAGCGCCGTTTTAGCCATCTTAAAGACATGTGGAATAATAATCTTTGTCCAATCATCAGGAGTCTTTCCATATGTCCATACTATCCTCATTATTCCATACAGCCACTGATGTCTGACAGGTCCCTTGACTTTAATCATTTTCTCTCTGACGTTATGTCCTCTAGGAGGTTTGTTATTTTCAATGTCTAATACAGCTTTCTCTACATCCAACACCTGCAGATCTTCTCTTTCTGTTTCATCTGTGATGGTGATATTTCTTTCGTCTCCGTCTATCTCATCACTTGTATTTGTTTCATCCTGACCCTCATTTAGTTTTTGGAAGTATTCCGTCAATAGTTTTAAAACTTCTTCTTCCTCCCACGTAGGTTTTCCTTCTTTGCTGATGAGTTTTGAAGTATTTTCCTTTTGCTTTCTTCTGTTACCTAATACGTTGTATAAAATCTTCTCATCGTACTCAAATTCTCTTCTATTTCTTTTGTAAAACTATCCCAATACATATTTTTAGTCAGCCTATGATTTTCCTTGCTGCTTTGCTCAGTCTTTTTCGGTTTGTCTCTGGTATGTTCCGTGCTGTTTTTGAACCATTTTTCCACATGCGTTATCATTGACAGCTTATGTTATTCCCCCATTCCACAATGGAGTTACTTTGTGTCTGGCTTTAGTCAATGTACTTCCACATGTTTCGTCCACTACCATAAACCTCCTCCATTCTTCCTGTTCATCCTTCCTCTTATCTTCAGGAAGACGTGTCTTAATCTTCTCCATGTATTCTCAATCTTTCAGTTTCCAGCACTTGGTCTCTGGGGTACCTTTCTGGGCTAACACCGCTAGGATGAAATCTACAGGGCCTAAAAAATGTGAAGCACGCGCAGTACAGGGTCGAATGTCAATTTAACTTCGTACATGTACAAAACTTATGGTTAGTATAGCTCAGTGTCGGATAGACAGTCAGTGACAGAGCACCTCATGTTCCTGCTGCAAAGAAGGCGAGTTCACCGTTCGTTTTTTGTATATTTTTACGAGCTTCAAGCAGGAGTGGCTTATTTATTTGCAGATACCTGTGTAGTTCCTAGAAAATTTTTGTAATTTTTTGGATGTTCGAGTGCTTACTGCACACAAGCTTTTATTTTAATAACAGTGTAGCGTAGCGTACCGCCGTTGCTATCGACCCTCGTATCGTACAGTGTTTCGTTTGTTTTGGTTAGTATAGCTCAGTATCGTTTAGACCGTTAGTGAGAGAGCGCTTCGAATTCCTGCTGCTAATAAGCCGAGTACACCATTCGTTTTTTGTATATTTTTACGAGCTTCAAACGGAAGCGACTGGAGTAATGGATAGGAACTGTGATTGCTGTGTGTAGATGTGAGCTGAGTTGGCGACCCTTCGCTCACAGCTCCAGGCTGTGTTGGATTCCGTCACACAGCTTGAGGCTGCTGCCAAGGGGCATCACTGCGGGGGGTCGGATGCGGGGAAGCGAGAGACGTTGAGCACTTTCCATGTGTCCCCCTTTCGGTCCACTGCTGTGGCCGCCGGGTACTGCCTCGACTGAGGTTGACCCCCCACCCGTTGTCGAGTGGGAGATCATTCCAAAGTCTGGCAGGCAGCAAAAACCTTACCAAAGGGGCCGATCGTAGGGCCTTCCCGGTTCGTTTGACGAATAGGTTTCGGGCGTTATCTGTGGCTGACGTTGTCTCTGAGCTGGATGCAGTCGTTCACCCTGTTCCAGAGGAAGCCCACAAGGTCTGGGCATTCACAGAGGGTGGGTTTGCTGGTATTTGGGAGCTCCAACGTTAGGCGCATACTGGGGCACTTTAGGAACATGGCTGCCAAGGAGGGTAAGGAAGCCAAAATGCACTCCGTGTGCATACCAGGGGGAGTCATTCCAGACGTGGAAAGGCTGCTTCCGGATGCCATGAAGAGTACAGAGTGCAGCCAACTGCAGGTAGTGGCTCATGTCTGTAAGAATGACGTATGTCGCTTTGGATCGGAGGAGATTCTCTCTGGTTTTGGGCGACTAGCGGAAATGGTAAAGACTGCCAGTCTGGCTAGCGAGATTAAGGCGGAGCTCACCATCTGCAGCATCGTCGTGTAGAGCCGACTGTGGTCCTTTGGTGCAGAGCCGAGTGGAGGGTCTGAATCAAAGGCTCAGGCGGTTCTGTGACCGTGTAGGCTGCCGTTTCCTTGACTTGTGCCATCGGGTGGTGGGTTTCCGGGTTCCGCTTAATAGATCAGGAGTCCGCTACACACAGGAAGCGGCTACACGGGTAGCAGTGACTTTGTGGAAGGTACTGGGTGTTTTTTTTTTTTTTTTTTTTTACGTTAGAGGGCTTCAGGGAACCACAGGGAACCACAGAAAGGGCATCCGTCTAAAAAGAGGCAGGCAAAACACAGTAAGTTAGTTGTAGAAACGATCGGTATTGTAGTTGCAAATTATCGTATCTGTGTTGGAAAAGAACAAGAGCTCCAAGTCCTAGTAGAAAGTACTGAAGCTCAAACAGTTATAGGTACATAAAACTGGCTAAAGCCGGAAATCAGTTCAGCAGAATTTTTTTCTAACCATCTAACTTTGTTCAGAAAGGATAGATTAAATACAATTCGTGGTGCAGTATTTATTGCTGTCAGAAGTAGTTTGCCTTGTAGTGAAACTGAAGTAGATAGTTCAAAAATGGTTCAAATGGCTTTGAGCACTATGGGACTTAACATCTGAGGTCATCAGTCCCCTAGAACTTAGAACTACTTAAACCTAACTAACCTAAGAATATCACACACATCCATGCCCGAGGCAGGATTCGAACCTGCGACCGTAGCGGTCGCGCGGTTCCAGCCTGAAGCGCCTAGAGCCGGCCGCGGTGGTCTAGCGGTTCTAGGTGCGCACCCCGGAACCGCGCGACTGCTACGGTCGCAGGTTCGAATCCTCCCTCGGGCATGGATGTGTGTGATGTCCTTAGGTTAGTTAGGTTTAAGTAGTTCTAAGTTCTAGGGGACTGATGACCACAGATGTTAAGTCCCATAGTGCTCAGAGCCATTTGAACCATTTTTTGAAGCGCCTAGAACCGCTCGGCCACACCGCCCGGCAAGTAGATAGTTCCTGCGAAATAAAATGGCTAGAGGTTATACTTGACAATCATACTAAACTATTAACTGGGTCGTTTTACCGGCAGCCCCCCCCCCCCCCCTTCCCCCGACTCACAAGATATCGTTGCTGAACAGTTCAAAGAAAACTTGAGTCTCATTTCAAATAGGTACCCCACTCATACAATTATAGTCGGTAGTGACTTTAATCTACCCTCGATATACTGGAAAACTTATATGCTTAAAGCCGGCGGCAGGCACAAAACGTCATCCATAATTGTACAGAATGGTTTGTCAGAAAATTATTTTGAACAATTAGTTCATGAGCCCACTCGAAGCGTAAATGATTGCGAAAGCATACTTGACCTCTTAGCAACAAATAATCCTGGACAAACAGCGAGTATAGTGACGAATACAGGGATTAGCGACCACAAGGCAGTAGCTACTAGGCTGAATACCGTAATCCCTACAACCAGCAAAAAGAAACACAAAGTTTAAAAATGCTCTTAACAACTTTTTAAGAGACAGTTTGCACTACTTCCAATCTGATCATGTAAGCATAGAGAAGTTGAGGAATGATTTCAGAAGGATAGTATCGACAGCAATTTTGAGATATATACTACATAAATTAATAAATGATGGTACTGCTCCCACATGGTACACAAAACGGGTCAGATCACTGTTGCAGAAGCAGCGAAAAAAGCATCCAAAATTTTAAAGAACTCAAAATCCCCAAGACTGGCAAAGTTTTGCAGAAGTTCGAAATATAGCGCATACTTCAATAATTTTCACAACGAAACTCTGTCTTGAAATCTGACAGAAGCCCCAAAGAGATTCTGGTCATACATAAAGCAGACCAGTGGTAAGACGCAATCAAAGCCTTCACTGCGCGATAACAACGGTGAAGTCACTGATGACAGCGCCACTAAAGCAGAGTTCTTAAACAAGGTTTTCCGAAGCTCCTTCACCAAAGCAGACGAAGTAAATATTCCTAAATTCCAATCAAGAACAACTGCCAAGATGAGAAGAATAGAAATAAGTATCCCCAGTTTCGCAAAGCAGCTCAAATCACTTAATAAAAGCAAGGTTTCCGATCCAGATTGTATACAAGTCAGGTTGCTCCCAGAGTATGCTGATACAATAGCTCAAAATTTAGCAATTATATGCAACCGCTCGCTCACAGAATGATCCGTACCTAAAGACTGGAAAATTGGTTCAAATGGCTCTGAGCACTGTGGGACTTAACATCTGAGGTCATCACTCCCCTGGATCTTAGAACTACTTAAACCTAACTAACCTAAGGACATCACACACATCCATGCCCTAGGCAGGATTCGAAGACCAAGACAGGTAAGTAGGAGTAATCGTTGAATCACAGGCCCATATTACTAACGTCGATTTGCAGTAGGGTTTTGGAACATATACTGTATTCGAACATTATGAAGTACCTCGAAGAATACGATTTATTGACACGTAGTCAGCCCGGATTCAGAAAATATCGTTCTTGCGAAACACAACTACATATTTATACTCATGAAGTAAATAGTGCTATCGACAGGGGATGTCAAATTGATTCCATACTATTAGATTTCCAGAAGGCTTTCGACAGCGTTCTTCACAATCGTCTTCTAACGATACTGCGTGCTTATGGAATATCGTCTCAGTTGTGAGACTGGATTCTTGATTTTCTGTCAGAAAGGTCACAGTTCGTAGTAACAGACGGAGAGTCATCGAGTAAAACAGAAATAATATCCGGCGTTCGGCAAGGAAGTGTTATAGGCCCTCTGTTGTTCCTGATCTCTATTAACGACATAGGAGTCAATCTCAGTAGCCACCTTAGCTTGTTTGCAGATTATCCTGTCATTTACCGTCTTGTAAAGGAATCAGATGATCAGAACGAATTGCAAAATGATTTAGATGAGATATATGTATGGTGCGAAAAGTGGCAATTGGCCCTGAATAAAGAAAAGTGTGAAGTTACATTCACATGAGTACTAAAAGAAATCCGCTAGTCGGCCGGTGTGGCCAAGCGGTTCTAGGCGCGACCGCTACGGTCGCAGGTTCGAATCCTGCCTCGGGCATGGATGCGTGTGATGTCCTTAGGTTAGTTAGGTTTAAGTAGTTCTAAGTTCTAGGGGACTGATGACCTCAGATGTTAAGTCCCATAGTGCTCAGAGCCATTTGAAATCCGCTATATTTCGATTACGCGAAAAGTCACACAAATCTGAAGGCTGTAAATTCAACTAAATACTTAGGGATTACAATTACAAATACCCTACAGTGGAACGATCACGTAGATAATGTTGTGGGTAGAGCCAACCAAAGACTACGATTCATTGGCGGAACTCTTAGAAGGTGCAACAGGTCTACTAAAGAGACTGCTTACACCACGCTTGTCCGCCCTAATATGGAGTATTGGTGTTCGGTGTAGGACCCGCATCAGGTGGGACTGTCAGATGACATCGAAAAAGTACAAAGAAGGGCAGCTCGTTTTGTATTATCGCGAAGTAGGGGAGATAGTGTCACAGACATGATATGTGAATTGGAGTGGCAATCATTAAAACAAAGGCGTCTTTCGTTGCGACGGGATATTCTCATAAAATTTCAATCACCAGTTTTCTCCCCGTATTGCAAAAACATTCTGTTGGCACCCACCTACATAGGGAGAAATGATCATCACTATAGAAGAAGAGAAATCAGGGCACGCATAGAAAAATTAAACTGCTGCTTTTTCCCGCGCGCCGTTCGAGAGTGCAACGGTAGAGAGACAGCTTGAAGGTGGTCCATTGAACCCTCTGCCAGGCACTTAATTGTGAATAGCAGAGTAATCACGTAGATGTAGATGTAGCGGGGATATAAATGATCAGACTTGCAATTTCCTGTGACAGATGGAATGATAATCAGAGTCCATCAGTGTTGTACGTGTTTTTTGTTGTTACCGTTCCTGATTGGGTGCGCAAGGGGACGCGAACAGCGTCAAATGCTGAGTGATCACTGTAAAGGACACGAAGATGTCACATGCCCGTGTGAGACGGTATTATCAGCACCTGACAATTTTTGGAAGGGACCTCATTGTGTATCTCATTTTGACCATCTGGTCGAATGATTCAATATCCAGATTCTTGGGGCATTCGGATTTGACAATCGGTCGATGTTGGATTTCATGGTTAAGGGCAGGCATACCCGTCGTCAAGATCCGGTCGACCATGTCTGACCACCACAAGGGTGGATCGCCCCATTGTACACCAAGCACATGGTAATCTCTTCACATTAGTGCCTGCCATCCGAGAACAAGTAATTGGCTCCTGGCAGCTTTCTGTATCGTCCCGCATCACTGGTCGGAGACTAGCTGGCAGCAGCTGGTCTCAGTTCACGGCTGGTAGTGACTGAAGGAAATTTAATGAAACAACGGTACGTCACGGACATCCTACGTCCTCGTGAAATGCGTCTCATACGGCAGTATCTTTGTGCCATTTTTCAAGAAGTCAATGCTCGTCCACACGTAAACGTGTCTCAATGAACTGTTTGCGCGATGTTGAGTTACTCTCATGGGCATCAAAATACCCAGTTCTGCACCCGATATAAAAAGTGGGGAACCAGTTTTTAAGTCAACTCCGACACAGTCCCAATATCAAAGGTATCAAGGGCGATTAACAAACGTCAGAAGAGGATACAACGGCCTTAGACACCCTTCTCAATCGAATTAGCGCATGCATCCAGACCAGAGTGAGTGCAACGTCATATTGATACGTGAGCTCATCCTGCCGAGTAAACATACCCGCCCACCTGTTTAGAACGTTCTCATTTATTATGGCTCATTACTGGTAACGTAATACTATTGTTGGGGAACAATGTAGCACCACTGTAAACATATTACTGGCACATTTGGTTTGCGCAGTGCTGGTGTAATTGATATGATGATCTACCTTACGCGCGCGTGCGCGTGTGTGTATGTGTGTGTGTGTGTGTGTTTGTGTGTGTGTGTGTGTACAGTGCACAACAACTTGGTTGTAATCATCAGTACTGTAACAATCAGACGAATGTGCTGCAAACATGAAAAAAGTTGAAAGAAAAAACAAGACACGAAGTCAGTTAAAAACTGCGCACGTTCTCCGTTTTACATTCACCTACCCATTCACTCTCAGTCATGCACAATGTAAGGCAGAAAAAAAAAGTCTCTGTTCTAAAAAGCGTATGGTTAACAGATTGAAGCTTGAACCAACACGGTAAAGTGTGGCTGGCTAATCACTTACAAAACCGAAGTGTGGATAAGACAACCACCTTGATAACAAACTGAAATCGTCACCCTAATAATTTAGGAATCCGTTAGAAATTTTATAAAATCTTGATATTCGTACTTCATTCATCCATTCATTTTCTAAAATTGAGAGCACGTCAGCTAGCGAGTTAGCCTCTACCCTTATGCCTGAATGGAAAATACTACCAGCAAAATGTGGTACAGACGGCACAGGTACCGACAGAGTGGAAGACAATAAATGTCAACGGACTAAGCCGTACACACAGATATGTTGGAACTTCATCTCGTCTGACTGAACGAAGAGAGATACGTCATTGCCAAATAAATGACATCACCATACTGATCTTATTGCCAGACACTTGTAGCCAGTTTTCTTCCAATCTAACGTGACCTTTAGCTCAAAATGACATGCTGCATTGAAAGATCATCGTCTGGTCCGTCAGACAGGGCAACGTGTCACCATTGTCGGCGTCATCTGCCTTCTTTTGTTAACATTTTTCGACGAAAGTTGAGTTTGAAAAAGAGATAACCAGTTATTGATACTTAAGATACACTACCGGGCTTCCCAGTGTCTGTCGTACATTTCTGTTTTGTGAAAAACGGCGTTCAAGCAGCTCCTCGCAATAAATGACTTGCACTGTGTACGGATACGACGAACAATTTCGTCGTTTAGAGTCAAATGCGCTATGTGATCAAAAGTATCCGGACACCTGGCTGAAAATGAGTTACAAGTTCGTGGCGCCCTTCATCGGTAAAACGGGAATTCTATATGATGTTGGCCCACCCTTAGTGTTGATGACAGCTTCCACTCTAACAGGCATACGTTCAATCAGGTTCTGGAAGGTTTCTTGGGGAATGGCAACCCATTCTTCACGAAGTGCTGCACTGAGCAGATGTATTGATGTCGGTCGGTGGGGCCTAGCACAAAGTCGGCATTCCAAAACATCCCATTGGTGTTCTATAGGATTCAGGTCAGGTGCTCGATCGTGTTGAAAGATGCAGTCGCCATCCCCGAATTGCTCTTCAGAGTGGGAAGCAAGAAGATGCTTAAAACATCAATGTAAGCTTGTGCTGTGATAGTGCCACGTAAAACTACAAGGGGTGCAAAACCATGAAAAACGCGACCACACCATAACACCACCGCCTCCGAATTACACGCTGGCAGATGACGTTCTTCGGGCGTTCCCCATACCCACACCCTGCCATCGGTTCGCCACATTGTGTGCCGTGATTGGTCACGCCACACAACGTTTCACCACTGTTCAATGGTTCAATGCTTAAGCTCCTTACACCAAACGAGGCGTCATTTGGCATTTACCGGCGTGATGTGTGGCTTATGAGCAGCCGCTCAAGCATGAAATGCAAGTTTTCTCACCTCACGCCTAACTGTCATAGTACTTGGTATAGTGAAAGGTGTGACTAGTTACCTCTATTTCATTTGATATATACAATAAAGGAGAATGCACTTCGAATTAAATGTACACAGTCAATGGAGCTTGCAGTTAGTATTAAAGGTAATCCTATGACTGCTATATGCCAACTTGTCGGTAGGTACTGCAAGGTGCTGCCTTAGAAGTCGTGTTTTTCTTCTATGTGATTTGGTTTGTCATACTGCTTCTGTTTGTCATCTCCGACCCCCATCACATATGGATGCGTCTCGCCATTTTGTATTTTGTGCATAAGTTGCAGAATAATATATTACATCTGTTATCTACACGCAATGAAGTTCGGCGCTTACCATCTCCCACTTTGCACAGATTCCTACATCGATTGTACCATGCGGCTCGCATATGCTGTCATGAACCACCCCCACAACTGCACTTCTGTAAGTATCTCTCTCCCTCATTTTTAAACTTCACGGAAGCTCTCCTGCATATATTGTTTGACTAGCACTCCTCGAAAGAAACTGATTTCGTGGAGAAATGGTCTTCCTACAGCCTAGGGATTATTTCCAGAATGAAACTGATCTGCTTCGACACTTTATCGCCGGTAAGAAATGTATACGGTTCCTGTAATCTGTCAATACTCTCGCTTCCCATGGACAACGCTTTTATCGACGGCACTATCCTGTCGCTATCTTGATTTAAATAATGAAACATTGAACCAGCTACGTTTCTGTATGCATAACACAACGCCTTTCGAGAGTTTGTCATCATCAAGTGGAAATATGAACAAACTGCCTGTTAGCTTCTATCACTGGTTCTTCGGCCGACGTTTGTTTGATGACTTTTCTGACAGTACGCTAGCACGAGTGGCTGGCATTGTCAAAGCTTCACCATTCATCCCACGTTGGGGAAGGTACTCGTGCTGGCGAAACAACAGAAAAGTCGCCAAACGTTGGTTGACGAACTCGAGACAGAACCAAACAGGAAATTTTGAAAAAGTGACCATGAAAGCCTCAACAATGTTGTGGAAATATTTACAATGTTATTTCATACGATGTTCGGATCTGTATTGTCGTGCTTTTCTTGAAACTCAGCTATGTTTTTGTGGTCATACAGCAACTGAAACACTGGAAAATATAAATTCCGTGATTTTTTTATGTGAGAATGTTACTAAACAGTACTTTTCACCTCTCTACTTACAGGCATTGTGCCTCCTTCATAGTGCAGGAATGCACGCTCACGCAAACCATCACTCACACTTATTCTTGATGTGAAGTCAATAAATGGCACAAAGATATTCCAGTCTGGATGGCGGAATTAGCAGCACACCCACTGATGGGATGCAGATCACGCTGGATGTGCCTCCATTACATCTTTGGGTTACAGTGGAGGCAGCGGCACAGGCAGCGCGTGAAAAAATGCAAAACAATCTGAGAACCTATAGGATATCCAGATTCCAACACAAATGTAATGACTTTGGTAGATATACTACTGGTCTAAGAAATGCCGTCTGACTACCCAATAGTTCCCAGTTGCTTCAATAAACCTTTCAAAATGGTTCAAATGGCTATAAGCACTATGGGACTTAACATCTGAGGTCATCAGTCCCTTAGACTTGTTGTTGTTGTGGTCTTGAGTCCAGAGACTAGTTTGATGCAACTCTCCATGCTATTCTATCCTGTGCAAGCTTTTTCATCTCCCAATGCCTACTGCAACCTACATCCTTTGAATCTGCTTAGTGTATTCATCTCTTGGTCTCCCTCTACGATTTTAACCCTCCACGCTGCCCACCAGTACTGAATTGGGGATCCCTTGATGCCTCATAACATGTCCTACCAACCGATCCCTTCTTCTAGTCAAGTTGTGCCACAAATTTCTCTTCTGCCTAATTCTTTTCAATACCTCCTCATTAGTTATGTGATCTACCCATCTAATCTTGAGCATTCTTCTGTAGCACCACATTTCGAAAGTTTCTATTCTCTTCTTGTCCAAACTATTTATCGTCCATGTTTCACTTCCATACATGGCTACATTCTATACAAATACTTTCAGAAACGACTTCCTGACACTTGAACCAATACTCGATGTTAACAAATTTCTCTCATTCAGAAACTCTTTCCTTCCCATTGCCAGTCTATGTGGTGTCACCGCCAGACACCACACTTGCTAGGTGGTAGCCTTTAAATCGGCCGCGGTCCGTTAGTATACGTCGGACCCGCGTGTCGCCACTGTCAGTGATTGCAGACCGAGCGCCGCCACACGGCAGGTCTAGAGAGACGTCCTGGCACTCTACCCCAGTTGTACAGCCGACTTTGCTAGCGATGGTTCACTGACAAATTACGCTCTCATTTGCTGAGACGATAGTTAGCATAGCCTTCAGCTACGTCATTTGCTACGACCTAGCAAGGCGCCATTATCTTTTGCTATTTATCTTGTGATGCATGTACCGTCAAACCGATGTTCACCAATTATGGATTAAAGTTAAGTATTCCAGAAGCCACGTACCTTTTTTTACTAGTCTCACCTCCTTTAACTGTTCCAGACCTCACGCCAGCCTGCATTAGCTTCAACGCGTGCCTTTCAGCTACCCGTCACAGTGGATTGGCTGTCTTGCCAGTCCACAACAGTTTGGCGACGAGGATGGGATGTTCGTATTGATAGACTGATTTACTTGTGTAATGGCTTCGCCACCCGTGTGTCAGGTTAACCGGCCCGCCGGGCGAGCTGCACGGAACAGTAAACAGTCTTCGCGCCCGGCCGCACCAAAGCCGCCGGGCTCTCCGCCACGTGTGCCGCGCCAGCAAGCAAATGCAGTGACATAATGCCTGCGGTGTGCTACTAGACATTCGCGTGAGAATTGCCCGTCACGCCAGGCTATTTGCTTTTTCTGTAATAAAAAAAGGACATGTTCAAAGTGCTTGCCAGAAAAAGCTCCAATCGGAAGCTCAAAACCATTCCAGGCCCTTTGCTTCGCGCCGGAATCGGAATCGAACCAAGGATACTCCGGCTCGTGAACCGTCGCCCATGGAAATTCATGTAGTTCATTCCACTCCGCGCAGTGCCACTCTCTCTAACAGTGACTGTGTTCGTCCCACAAATAGTGTGCGTCGACGTCGCCGGAAATCACGTCAAGTCGCAAGTGATTATGTCCCAGTGTCAGTTCACGTTGCACGAGACAGTCGTTCTTGTCGTCAGCAGGACAAAAAACTTTTTGTAGACTAGGACATTACCGGCAAGGTGATACCATTCCAGCTCGACACCGGAGCTGCAGTTTCACTGATCAATCACGACACGTATAAACAGCTGGGCACACCTCCGTTGCGTGCCGCAAATGTTAAGCTAACTACATATTCCGGTCAGCATATCCCTGTGTTAGGACAGTGCAGCCTTCTTGCCACATACAAGGGACAAACAAAACTTGTGTCATTTTACGTCCTTCGTTCTTCTTCTGCAGTGAACTCGTTTGGTTTAGATTTATTTCAGTTGTTTAACTTGTCTATAGTCAATCAGGTCCTCTCAGTGAACCAGACTGTGCCTTCAGACAGTGTTTCTCGTCTCTGTGACGAATTTGCAGACATTTTTGCACCGGGCCTTGGTTGCGCTAAGAACTATGAAGCACATTTGGAACTGAAAGTAAACACGCAACCGAAATTTTTCAGGCCGCGCAGTGTACCCCACGCATTGCGTGATGAGGTCGCAAGAACATTAAACGATTTGGAATCACAAGGTGTAATTGAACGTGTGCAGGCTTCTCTCTGGGCATCACTCTTAGTAATTTTGCAAAAACCTTCCGGAAAATTGAGACTTTGTGTGGACTTCAAGGCAACAGTGAATCCACAACTAGTGATTGCAACTTTTCCTTTACCCCGCCCGGAAGATCTTTTTGACAAACTGTGCCCGGGTAAATATTTTTCGAAGTTGGACCTAGCAGATGCGTACTTGCAAATACCGGTGCATGAAGAATCCCAGTGCGTTTTAGTGGTTAACACGCATCTTGGTTTGTATCGATTCAAACGACTGCCATTCGGGTGTGCATCCGCCCCTGCATTGCTTCAGCAATATCTGCAAACTGTTTGTGCGTCGGTCCCTACTGCAGCAAACTATCTGGACGATATTGTGATCTCCGAAAAGACGGAAGAAGAACATTTAGCCAATCTCCGAACATTATTTCAGGTCTTGCGACAACATGGTCTTCGCTTGCGGAAGGACAAATGTGTGTTTTTTGTTCGTGACTTACCCTATTTGGGACATGTACTCAATGCCCAAGGCATACATCCGAGTCCAGAGCACCTCCGTGCCATACAGGACTTGCCTTCGCCGCAGAATTTGAAGCAGCTACAGAGTGTGCTGGGAAAAATCAATTACTACCATAAATATGTGCGCCACGCCTCTTCCATTTCAGCTCCGCTTGATCGCTTACGCCATAAAGGTGTTCCGTTCGTCTGGACGACGGAATGCGAACGCGCCTTTCGCCAGTTGAAATCGGCGTTGCTTTCCAATACTTGCCTTACGCCATTCGATCCCCGGAAGCCCCATTTGTTGATGGTGGATGCATCGGATTTCGGGATCGGTGCTGTGCTTGCGCACAAAGATGGTTCGCACGATCGCCCTATTGCCTTTGCGTCCAAATTGCTCTCGTCTGCACAAAGAAATTATTCACAGATCGAGAAAGAAGCTTTGGCTCTCGTATTTGGTGTTACAAAGTTTCATGATTTCTTGTATGGTCGTCACTTTACCATCATCACAGACCACAAACCCTTGACATCGCTTTTTCATCCGAACAAGCCTGTACCTCCACGTACAGCGCAGAAATTCATTCGCTGGCCTATTTTCCTCTCGCAGTACCCCTACGATATCTTGTATCGGTCCACTGCTAAACACGGAAACGCCGATGCGTTGTCCCGTTTGCCTGTTGCTGAGGATAGAGCATTCGATTCCTCCAAACTTGCTTGCATGTTCATTGATTCGGAAACCGATGACGTGGTCGAATCGTTTCCGATTGATTTTCGTCGTGTAGCTACAGCCACAGCTGCTGACCCTGTCCTTGCTACCGTTCTGCGTTTTGTTGCTACGCAGTGGCCCTTGTCAAAGTCACGGATCGTGGATCCGTTGGTTCGCCGATTTTTTGCTCTCACGGAGAGACGTTTTGTACGACGTGGTGTTTTGTTGTTGCGTTCTGATAATGATCAGTCCAGGGTCGTGGTCCCACGTTCGTTACAGTCCTCTGTCTTACGGCTTCTCCACCAAGGGCATTGGGGTATAGTGAGAACGAAACAACTTGCTCGTCAGCACTGTACTTGGTTCGGAATCGATGCTGCGATTACGCATATGTGCTCTTCTTGCATGGCGTGTGCCGAACAACCATCCGCAGCGCCGCGGAAATTCTTTGCATGGCCAAAAGCCACTTCCCCTTGGCAACGCTTACACATCGATTTTGCTGGTCCATTCTGGAATGCTCGATGGTTGGTTGTTGTAGATTCATTCAGTAATTTTCCTTTTGTTGTCAGGACGTCTTCCACAACGTCTTCTGCCACCATCCAAGCGTTATCTGCTATCTTTTGCATAGAAGGTCTTCCACAGACTATTGTTTCCGACAATGGCCCACAATTCATGTCCGCAGAATTTCAGTCATTCTGCAAGGCCAATGATATTCAACATCTGACGTCCGCGCCGTTTTCGCCTCAGTCAAACGGTGCCGCTGAACGTTTGGTCAGGACTTTCAAGTCACAGATGTTGAAATTGAAAGAGTCACATTCTCGGGAGGACGCGTTATTGCTATTTTTGTCTTTGTATCGCTCTCAGCCCCGAGATGGTCGCTCGCCGGCTGAGTTGCTCCACGGTCGTCCTCATTGAACCTTAATGTCTTTGCTGCATCCGCCGCATCGGGTTCCTGTGCAGCGGCAGACGCCTGCTTTTGCTCCAGGCGACATTGTATCCTATCGCAACTATCGAGGTTCACGGCGTTGGCTCGCAGGGCGCATTCTTCGCTGCCTCGGCCGCGCTATGTATTTGGTTTTGGGGGCCTCTGGTGAGGTGCGTCGGCATCTCAATCAGCTGCGCCTCTGTCGTCGCACGGGTTCTGCCGCTCCTCGTCTGCTTTCAGCGACGGTGCCGTCCGGTCAGCGCCCTGGGGACCCATCTACTGGCTCACCTCATCCCCAGGTGTTACCGACTCTGCCTTCCATTTGGCCCCATGGCGACGCGCCGCCGCCGCCGCCTGTTCTCCCGCCGGCGACGCCCGCAGTGGACGCTTCGCTGCAGCCGCCGGCCGCCTCCCTGGGTCACGCGCCGCCGATCGCTTCCCGTGACCAGCTGTCCTCCGACATGGAACTCTTGCCCGCTCCGGACCACATGGCGTCTTCGCCCGTCGGGTGCCCCGACCCGATGGAGGTCGACCCTTCGGACCCTCCTGTCTCTCTGCGGGCGCATACACCGCATGTTGGCGTGCACCCTGGACTAGGTTTTCAGGCGTTTCCTAGTTCCCCTCGGACCGAATGGCAGGGTGCGGGTGGCACAGCCTCGCCTGTTGTTAGGCTCCCCACCTCGTCGCATACGTCAACTTGGGGTCCTCCCCACGGCGGGCGGAAGCCTTATAACACAACCGTACGCCGATTTGCGGGGGAGGAATGTGGTGTCACCGCCAGACACCACACTTGCTAGGTGGTAGCCTTTAAATCGGCCGCGGTCCGTTAGAATACGTCGGACCCGCGTGTCGCCACTGTCAGTGATTGCAGACCGAGCGCCGCCACACGGCAGGCCTAGAGAGACGTCCTGGCACTCTACCCCAGTTGTACAGCCGACTTTGCTAGCGATGGTTCACTGACAAATTACGCTCTCATTTGCCGAGACGATTGTTAGCATAGCCTTCAGCTACGTCATTTGCTACGACCTAGCAAGGCGCCATTATCTTTTGCTATTTATCTTGTGATGCATGTATCGTCAGACCGATGTTCACC
This sequence comes from Schistocerca americana, assembly GCF_021461395.2. Classification (NCBI taxonomy): domain Eukaryota; kingdom Metazoa; phylum Arthropoda; class Insecta; order Orthoptera; family Acrididae; genus Schistocerca; species Schistocerca americana. Next base: position 891,373,548 of record NC_060130.1, on the reverse strand, counting down.
AATTATGGATTAAAGTTAAGTATTCCAGAAGCCACGTACCTTTTTTTACTAGTCTCACCTCCTTTAACTGTTCCAGACCTCACGCCAGCCTGCGTGAGCTTAAACGCGTGCCTTTCGGCTACCCGTCATAGTGGATTGGCTCTCTTGCCAGTCCACAACAGTCTACATTTTATATCCTCTCTACATCGACCATCATCAGTTATTTTGCTCCCCAAAATGTCATACTAATTGCTATTTTAAGTGTCTCATTACCTAATCTAATTCCCTCAGCATCACCCAACTTAATTCGACTACATTTCATTATCCTCGTTTTGATTTTGTTGGTGTTCGTCTTATATCCTAAATTCCACGCTCCTATTCTTAGAACACCAGTTTTCTTTCTCCTGATGACGTCGTCCTCCTGAGTAGTCCCCGCCCGGAGATCCGAATTGGGGACTATTTTACCTCTGGAATATTTTATCGAAGAGGACGCCATCATCTTTTAACCATATAGTAAAGCTGCATGCCCACGGGAAAAGTTACGGCTTTCAGCCGTTTGCAGTACCAGCACAGCAAGGCCGTTTTGGTTATTGTTACAAGGCCAGATCAGTCAATCATCGAGACTGTTGGCCCTGAAACTACTGGAAAGGTTGCTGCCCCTCTTCAGGAACCACATGTTTGCCTGGCCTCTCAACTGATACCCCTCCGTTATGGTTGCACCTACGGTACGGCTATCTGTGTCGCTCAGGCACGCAAGCCTCCCCACCACCGCTCCTGGACTTAGAACTATTTGAACCTAACTAACCTAAGGACATCACACACATCCGTGTCCGAGGCAGGATTCGAACCTGCGACCGCAGCAGCCACGTGGTTCCGGACTGAAACGCCTAGAACCGCTCGACCACAGTGGCCGGCAATAAACCTTTCAGTGTAACCATATTGGAAGTAGGGAGCTGTGGAAGAATGATAGAAGATTCCATTCAGGAGACGTATTCTGGCTTACTCATGAGTCGTAAACAGACGAAGGTGCTTGGACCGGGATATACGCGGTACAGCCTAGACTAGAAACCGCAAACTCTATAGGGACGCTGGTCACGGCATTCCAGGTGGCGATATTCGATATAAGAGTGTGCGGAGAGAAGAATCCGTCAGGATCTACAAGGATCATAGCATCTACATTCACTCAGAGAGACAAGCAGCTCTGAAATCTCTACCAGTTCCTGCAACGTGATCAAAGATCGTCTCCGAACACCACGAATCCCTGGTCTGGCTATCTGAAACCAAGGCAAAACTACTGCGGTGTAACACTTACGTTAAATGGGTTCCTTAAGGTGGTGCAAAGATCTTCAGTTTGTTTATAAGGCTAACGTGACGCATTGATGATATAGAGCTTCCAGTGTGGCAGCCTGTTAACGTGGCACGACGTCACCCTTGCTATCTGTTACCCGAAACATGTCGGACGTCTCTCCTGTGGTCCGTCAGGCGCATTTTCTCTGGCGTTTCAGCGGCTGTTTGCAATTTCGTTCTTGCAATGTGCAGCTGGAGTCAGCACATACGTCAAAACATGTTTCAAGGCGGTCTAGAAAATCGTCACTACTATATTTCTGTTAGATTATTACTCTACTACACAGCAATAAACAGTAAGTGAAATTATATTAAGCAGAAGTATTATCAAAAACCGATTACAAGTTAAATACACTTTATAGTATAAGCTAATGGAAACTAGCACAAATTTCCATTGTCAAGTCAGGTAAAACTGTTAATACCTAAAGAAATTCATTCATTTGTAAGCATAACATGTTCCAGAGTAAAACACCTTCTCTTGTTTCAAGGTAAAAATGGTGCACTACCGACAAAGTATGGCTTAACTCTCCACATGTTGTGGAAATAGTTCTAAAATATGTAGCATTTTCTCACCATAAAATTCTGCACCTGAAGATTTACCAACATATACCAAGTAGGTTTAACATGTCATACAGCTGCTAAATGTGTAAAACGCATAATATTTACAGTTCCTGCGGAAAATATAACCTCTTGTCTAGCAACAACAGAAAGTGTAGAAAATTGCGGGAACTTGGTACGGCGGTCTGAAGTGCGCATTTTAAAATCAGCCCTCAGACTGAAGCATCGACCGAAGAACGTCGTGCGTCCATAGGTACACTATCCTCTTGCTACAACATCCTTTCATATGTGTCAAAACCGTTATCCATACATATTATAAAAATGGATGCACATATGTATGTATGCTCCACATTTCCTCCTAAACCACTGGAAGGATTTCAACCAAACTTGGTATACATATTATTTACTGTCTGGATATCATCGCTGTGGAGGTAAGAACCATCTACCTATAGAAAGGGGTGTGGGTAAAAATGTAGCATAGCTCACAACGCGCAAATAGCCAGAGTATAGTCATCCAGTATTTGTGAATAGCAGCACGCCGTTACATAAAACAGACCTCACATGTAATTTCAAACCTTTACGAAACTTTTTTAACCACCGCTAAAAGATGAAAGGAAAAAGGTTGATCGTTTATTACGTTTTCGTTGTTCATGGAGTAAGACTGCCACACCATGCATGGCGTTTTAATTTATTACTTTTTTACTACTAGCAGTATTCGTGCCACATTTTGTAGTCAGCATTCACATACACTGTTGAATGTACTAACAAAATTATGTCATTGTTTGAGACGTATTTCAGAAGACATGATGTCATAAGCATTGATCTGTGTGAAAACGAATCTGTAGGAAGAATTTAGATACAAATACTGGCGAAATATGTGTGAAATATCTTAATTATATGTAAAGTGTGGTATCGACAATCGATACCACACTTGTCAGGGGTTGCAGATATCGACCGTGGTCCGTTATAGATATCACTGGACCCGCCAGTCGCCGTTAGCGCCGCTCCTCGGCTTGTGACAACTGTCTAGCGAGAAATCGGTTGGAAACTTTCCTCATGTCAGCACGTTCCAGGGGTCGGCACCGGCGCCATCCTTGTGTGAATGCTCTGAAAAGCTAATCATTTGCATATCACAGCACCTTCTTCCTGTCGGTTATATTTCGCGTCTCTAGCACGTCATCTTCGTGGTGTAGCAATTTTAATGGCCAGTAGTGTACTGAGCCAAGCAGCTCTTAAGTCTCTACCAGTTCCTGTAACGTGATCAAAGATCGTCTCCGAACACCACGAATCCCTGGTCTGGCTATCTGAAACCCACAAGGCAAAACTACTGTGGTGTAACACGTTAAATGGGTTCCTTAAGGTGGTGCAAAGATCTTCAGTTTGTTTATAAGGCTAACTTGACGTTTTGACGATGTACACCCTCCAGTGTGGCAGCCTGCTGACGTGGCACTACGTCACCGTCTATGAAAAACACCCCTGCTATCTGTTACCCGAAACATGTCGGATGTCTCTCCCGTGGTCCGTCAGGCGCATTTTCTCTGGCGTTTCAGTGGCTGTTTGCAGTTTCGTTCTTGCAATGTGCAGCTGGAGTCAGCACAAACAAAAACCGCTCGTTACGTCTCTTACGCGATGCCCAGTATGGACAGGAAGTCTCGGTTTGTTTTCCGTTACAAACGAGATGATTTTTAAATGGTTCAAATGGTCCTGAGCGCTATGGGACTTAACATCTGAGGTCATCAGTCCCCTAGAACTTAGAACTACTTAAACCTAACTAACCTAAGGACATCACAGACATCCATGCCCGAGGCATCATTTGAACCTGCGACCGTAGCAGTCGAGCGGTTCCGGACTGAAGCGCCTAGAACCGCTCGGCTAACGGGTCGGCGAAATGATTTTTAAATCGAAATTTTATGTGCCCATTCGACAGAACGGCCCAAAATTAGTCAAGTGCGATATTTTTTCTATCGTTACGTATTAACAGGGACAGTAAAAGTTTCGATTTAAAAATAATTTTGTTTGTAACGAAAAACAAACAGAGATTTTCCGTCCATACTGGGCGTCGCGTGAAAGACGTGTTGAACAAAATTTGTTTTCAATGACGCCAGTTACGCTTCGCAAAAGCTTAACTGCAAATATCTGCCAAAACATCAGAGAAAATGCACCCGACGACTCTTACGAGAGACATCATCTGTATGAGCATAAGAAAACTGCAGGCCCTTATTGGCCGTAGAGTTTCAGGCCAAGAAGGCCATTGTCACTGCTCGGAGATTCTCGAGCCGTCGGTCCAAGCGAACAGTGGCATGTCGGCCACAGATCGCACAAACCGTTGCACATTGCCTTACTTGTTGTCAATAGAAGTCAATATCATAGTCAAATGGAACAGAAACGGTCGCGAGAGTGTTGACAATCGTAATTATTAAATACGACATGAATGTGCTAATCGAGAATCGGTGTATATTGTAAAGTGTGACTGGCCGTGACATTTTCAGCCCACGGGCGTCACTGGATGCGAATATGGAGGGGCATGTGGGCAGCGCACCGTTCTCCCGGCCGTATGTCAGGCTTACGAGACCTGAGCCGTTACTTCTCAAACAAGTAGCTCCTCAGTTTGCCTCAACAAGGGCTGAGTGTATCCCGCTTGCCAACAGTGCTCGGCAGACCGGATGGTCACCCATCCAAATGCTAGCCCAGCCTCTAGCCCAACAACGCTTAACTTCGGTGATCTGACGGGAACGGGTGTGGCCACTGCGGCAAAGCCGTTGGCCTAACTAGCACTAAGGCGATGTTAAAATTTAACCTGGGTCAAGCGGCAGTACGTAGAATATTCGACTAAAATCGAAAAACAAAAACAAAACAAAAAATGGGAAGCTAGTAAAGCGGAAACAATGTCATAAGAGAAGTTGTACAGTTTTGGGTTGGAACAGGAGGGAGATTAAACTCACGGCAAGTCTAATAACTGTGCACAGGAACTTAGGAAATACCTGCACGCGTTAAGTACAGAGAATGAAGCCCTTAAGTGCAGAATATGTGGTGTGGAGGATGAAACCGCACCACATTTAATTTTCAAATGCGTAGCGCTTGAGGCCAAAAGACACAAAATACTTATTTCATTAAAAGATAAACCGGACAGAAAACTTAGTTTCCGTGTGGGTAACAAGGGAATAAGGTCACTGCTTTTTTGTCTCTCTTATTAAATCGAATCAAATAAAAACAAATCGATGGATCTCGTGGGTAGCCAACATATGATGTATCCTAAAAGTAACTCCATAGGGAATGAGACTCATTTTCACGTAACAGTTAGTATTCTTTTGATGAAACTATGGAAGTCGTTGTCTGCAAAATTACTATGTTCATTTATCACGTACTATGTCTTTTCCTGTATGAGTTGCACTGTAGCATTACATGAGTATGTCCTATATAGACGGATCTACTTTGCGTCACGTGAGTGTAGGGGAGTCGAAACCAATAGTGACCCATGACGTCATATCAACATGAGATTTTGTTTTAATACATGTCATTCGTTTCTAAATTTTATTGATTATTTACAGAGTAAAGAATTTAATTATGTACAACATTTAATTGGTAATGAGTTTTAATGAGATAGATATAAATATGTTCTGACATAGCAAATAATCTTGTTACATTATTCATGATATGTTTTCTCTTTGTAAGAACAAAATCTTCCGTGTTTCTCGAGTGCGCGATCAAGTAGACGTCGAGTGCGGATCTGCTGTAACTTTCATGAATGGGCATAGAATTGTTAATTCACAACCCGGAGTTGACTTAAAATTATTCTTGTGAACCACGGCCCGGCTTTGGTGCAAACAAATCGCTCGCGAATTCTCAAATAACTGCGCAGAGTTTAAGATTCACGGCTGGATATCGGGTGTTATCATCGTGTGTGTGATTCAGTAACATTAACCGAAATTTACGGACATTAGCTTGAAATAACTATCAAAGACTTATATGAGCGGCATAGTAATCGTCTGGATGCTTAAAGCAAGCGACAAGCGATTTACTGTCGGGATACGACAAATATTAATCATTGCATAGTCAGTTTGTTGATACGTTGCTTAGCAACTCATAAACGGATAGTGATAGAATTATTGAAACGATCTTTTAAGTATTAATGACCACTACACACACATCAGAAACTAATTACTATAACTGTGAGTGACTTCTGGATTGGATAATTTTTTTCATTTCAGTTAATTGGTATTAATAAACTTATTTCGAGGTTGAAACTTCATCAATGGTGTCGCGCTCATTCAGTTTAGTAGAACGATAGATAGTACCACCTACGGTACTATTTATAGTTTCAAAAGAAAAGAGAGCACATACTTGACTTTCTTATGAGAAATTTTCGTACCTCAGTCGTCAGTCTTCTCAAACCAGAGGCACGAGTGATGCTCCCTCACAGCACTACGATATCGTGAACCACCACACACATGTGCCCCCTTTTCACTACGTTTCTGCATTGAAAACCCTGAGATATAGCCGCAGTACGAAGAAGGAAGAAAGAAGAGGGAAGATCAGCGAAAGAAACGGAGCAAAGAGAGAAGGGAAGGTCACAGCACGTACTCTGATAAACATGATTTTTTTCCGGAATAACGTTGAAGTATGTCTCCGAGGGATCTCCGTTAGAGACTGGTTTTAACTGTGTTCTGAGCAATGTCTCTGAATGGCCTATTCACAAAGATCGCTAGTGATTAATACACAATATAAGCTATGAGCCTCAATTCCCGCGACTCGCTACTTTGAAAATTTCGCTTCTTTACAATCTGAATTCGATGTCACATTCCATATATCATCAAAATGTACCGTCACGGCTTTGAAATATAGAGAGGTGTTAATCGCACAGGCAACTAACGATAGAAAATGAAATGTAACAATGTACTTATTTGTTACCGTTAATTACGTTGTACACTTTATTCCGTAGCTTCAGTCTGATGATGGAATATCCAAACGCGTAACGCTTAGTAAAGAATTGTGCGATCAAGACCGTACTGTAATGTATTTCAAAGTTGTGCCAAACCTGAATAGTCGCCTACCCTTACCATAACTGTACTTCTCCATCGAGTAATGGAAAATGTTCTGTGTCACTGTTGTTTCCTCATGAAGATATTTTAAAGGCAAAAGAAAAAAGTGTATCATTCCAGCTGTAGAAAAAATAGTTATGCTTCTCACGAAATGAAGTGAGCAAAAGTAAGAAAGCAGCAGGACGAATCAACAGCTTCGTCACGTCACATTTTAGAAAAGTTCGGTGGGAAAAATACTTGCGACGTCACACGAAAATGAATGTCTGATTCTGTAACTGAAGGTATGAGTTTTCTGGGAAACGTATCAGATCTGACAGCCCTAGCACTGCTGACAAGCTGCGCTTTGCAGTAATTGTTTTGTGGATCTGAAGCTGCCCTCTTGTCCTGTATTGCGAGAGGGCGTTGAACCTCGCTACACTTTTGACTTTCTCCTGTAACAGAAGCTTATATATTTTATTATTCGATTTTTAAATTATGACATTCACTTCTTATCTGCCGCAGGCTTTTTCTGAAATTACAAAAGAACACCTGAAAATTAAGGTTTGCCATATGTCAAAACATGTTCCAAGGTGGTCTAGAATATCGTCACTACTATATTTCATAGTCTGTCTGTTAGATTTTTACTCTGCTACACACCAATAAACAGTAAGTGAAATCATAGTAGGCAGACGTATTTTCAGAAACGGGTTACAAGTTAAATACCTTTTATAGTATAAGCTAATGGAAACTATCACAAATTTCCATTTCCAAGACAAGTAAAACTGTTAAGTCTCTAAAGAAACTCATTCATTTGTAAGGATAACACCTTCCAGGGTAAAACACCTTCTCTTGTTTCAAGGTACAAAATGGTGCACGACCTTCAAAGTATGGCTTAACTCTCCACATGTTGTGGAAATAGTTATAAAATATGTAGCATTTTGTCACCATAAAATCCAGTACCTGAAGAATTACCAATATATACCAAGTAGGCACTGAAAGACCTGAGTCAAAACAAGGCCCCGGGAGTAGACAACATTCCATTAGAACTACTGACGGCCTTGGGAGAGCCAGTCCTGTCAAAACTCTACCATCTGGTGAGCAAGATGTATGAGACAGGCGAAATACCCTCAGACTTCAAGAAGAATATAATAATCCCAATCCCAAAGAAAGCAGGTGTTGACAGATGTGAAAATTACCGAACTATCAGTTTAATAAGTCACGGCAGCAAAATACTAACGCGAATTCTTTACAGACGAATGGAAAAACTAGTAGAAGCCGACCTTGGGGAAGATCAGTTTGGATTCCGTAGAAATATTGGAACACGTGAGGCAATATTGCCCCTACGGCTTATCTTAGAAGCTAGATTAAGGAAAGGCAAACCTACGTTTCCAGCATTTGTAGACTTAGAGAAAGCTTTTGACAATGGTGACTGGAATACTCTCTTTCAAATTCTGAAGGTAACAGGGGTAAAATATAGGGAGCGAAAGGCTATTTACAATTTGTATAGAAACCAAATGGCAGTTATAAGAGTTGAGGGGCATGAAAGGGAAGCAGTGGTTGGGAAGGGAGTGAGACAGGGTTGTAGCCTCTCGCCGATGTTACTCAATCTGTATATTGAGCAAGCAGTGAAGGAAACAAAAGAAAATTTCGGAGTAGGTATTAAAATCCATGGAGAAGAAATAAAAACTTTGAGGTTCGCCGATGACATAGTAATTCTGTCAGAGACAGCAAAGGACTTGGAAGAGCAGTTGAACGGAATGGACAGTGTCTTGAAGGGAGGATATAAGATGAACATCAATAAAAGCAAAACGAGGATAATGGAATGTAGTCGAATTAAGTCGGGTGATGTTGAGAGTATTAGATTAGGAAATGAGACACTTAAAATAGTAAAGGAGTTTTGCTGTTTGGGGGGCAAAATAACTGATGATGGTCGAAGTAGAGAGGATATAAAATGTAGACTGGCAATGGCAAGGAAAGCGTTTCTGAAGAAGAGAAATTTGTTAACATCGAGTATAGATTTAAATGTCAGGAAGTCGTTTCGGAAAGTATTTGTATGGAGTGTAGCCATGTATGGAAGTGAAACATGGGCGATAAATAGTTTAGACAAGAAGAGAATAGAAGCTTTCGAAATGTGGTACTACAGAAGAATGCTGAAGATTAGATGGGTAGATCACATAACTAACGAGGAGGTGTTGAATAGGATTGGGGAGAAGAGAAGTTTGTGGCACAACTTGACTAGAAGAAGGGATCGGTTGGTAGGACATGTTCTGAGGCATCAAGGGATCACCAATTTAGTATTGGAGGGCAGCGTGGAGGGTAAAAATCGTAGAGGGAGACCAAGAGATGAATACACCAAGCAGATTCAGAAGGATGTAGGTTGCAGTAGGTACTGGGAGATGAAGAAGCTTGCACAGGATAGAGTAGCATGGAGAGCTGCATCAAACCAGTCTCTGGACTGAAGACCACAACAACAACAACCAAGTAGGTTTAGTATGTCATACAGCTCCTAAATGTGTAAAACGCAAAATATTTACAGTTTCTGCGGGAAATATAACCTCTTGTCTAGCAACAACAGAAAGTGTAGAAAATTACAGAAACTTGGTACGGCGGTCTCTAGAGCGCATTTTAAAATCATCCAACAGATTGAAGCATCGACCGAAGAACATCTTGCGTGCGTTGGTACACTATCCTCTTGCTACAACATCCTTTCATACGTGTCCAAACCGGTATCCATACATATTATAAAAATGGATGCACATATTTATGTATGCTCCATATTTCCTCCTAAACCAATGGACAGATTTCAAGCAAATTTGGTATACATATTGCTTACTGTCTGGATATCATCGCTGTGGATGTAAGAACCACCTACCTGTAGAAAGGGGTGCGGGTAAAATTGTAGCATAGCTCACAACGCGCAAATAGCCAGAGTATGGTTGATTGTTTACTACTTTTCGTTGTTCATGGAGTAAGACTGACGCATCAGGCATTACGTTTTAATTTATTACTTCTTTACTACTAACAGTATTCGTGCCACATTTTGTAGTCAGCATTTACATACGCGATTGAATGTACCGACAATATTACGTCATTGTTTGACACGTATTTCAAGAGATATGATGTCACAAGCACTGATTTGCGTGAAAATGAAACTGTAGGAAGAATTTAGATGCAAATACTGGCGAAATATGTGTGAAATATCTTAATTATACACTACTGGCCATTGAAATTGCTACACCAAGAAGAAATGCAGATGAAAAACGCGTATTCATTGGACAAATATATTGTACTACAACTGACATGTGATTACATTTTCACGCAATTTCGGAGCATAGATCCTGAGAAATCAGTACTCAGAACAACAACGTCAGGCCGTAATAACGGCCTTGATACACCTGGGCATTGAGTCAAACAGAGCTTGGATGGCGTGTACAGATACAGCTGCCCATGCAGCTTCAACACGATACCACAGTTCATCAAGAGCAATGACTGGTGTAATGTGACGAGCCAGTTGCGCGGCCACCATTGACCAGACGTTTTCAATTGGTGAGAGACTTGGAGAATGTGCTGGCCAGAGTAGCAGTCGAACATTGTCTGTATCGAGAAAGGCCCGTACAGGACCTGCAACACACGGTCGTGGATTATCCTGCTGAAATGTAGGGTTTCGCAGGGATCGAATGATGGGTAGAACCACGGGTCGTAACACATCTGAAATGTAACGTCCACTGTTCGAAGTGTCGTCAATGCGAATAAGAGGTGACCGAGACGTGTAACCAATGGCACCCGATACCATCACTCCAGGTGATACGCCAGTACGGGGATGACGAATACACTCTTCCAATGTGCGTTCACCGCGATGTCGCCAAACACGGATGCGACCATCATGATGCTGTAAACAGAACATGGATTCATCCGTTTTGCCATTCGTGCATCCAGGTTCGTCGTTGAGTGCACTATCGCTGGCGCTCCTGTCTGTCATGCAGCGGCAAGGGTAACCGCAGCCATGGTCTCCAAGCTGATAGTCCATGATGCTGCAAACGTCGTCGAACTGTTCGTGCAGATGGTTTTTATCTTGCAAACGTCCACATCTATTGACTCAGGGATCGAGACGTGGCTGCACGATCCGTTGCAGCCACGCGGATAAAATGCCTGTCATCTCGACTGCTAGTGATACGAGGCCTTTGGGATCCAGCGCGGCGTTCCGTATTACCCTCCTGAACCCACCGATTTCATATTCTGCTAACAGTCATTAGATCTCGACCAATGCTAGCAGCAATGTTGCGGTACGATAAACCGCAATCGGGATAGGCTACAATCCGACCTTTATCAAAGAAACGTGATGGTACGCATTTCTCGTCCTTACACGAGACATCACAACAACGTTTCACCAGGGAACGCCGGTCAACAGCTGTTTGTGTATGAGAAATCGGTTGGAAACTTTCCTCATGTCAGCACGTTGTAGGTGTCGCCACCGGCGCCAACGTTGTGTGAATGCTCTGAAAAGCTAATCATTGGCATATCTCAGCATCTTCTTCCTATCGGTTAAATTTCGTGTCTGTAGCACGTCATCTTCGTGGTGTAGCAATTTTAATGTCCAGTAGTGTATATAAAGTGTGGTATCAGCGTTCGATACCGCACTTGTTAGGGGTTGCAGATATCGACCGTGGTCCGTTATAGATATCGCTGGAGCCACGAGTCGCCGCTAGCGCCGCTCCACAGCTTGTGACAACTGTGTAGCGAGCTCTCGTCCACTCTTGCTCGGGACGTCAACTAGGAATGTAACATAGCCTTCAGCTAATAGGAAGTTACCTATAACAAGGCGCTTGGTCAAGTATGGCATAAGTAATGCCTCTCTAGATAGGATTGTAATTATATGTACGCAGCATATGAAGTAGCCTAAACACAAATTAAGTACAATATATATTATTTTTTTACCAACGACTACTAATTATTTCAGTCGTTGCAGATACAGACTATGCAGCCATCTCCTTACCGACTTCACTGCCAAACCTGCAATATATGTTTCTATTGAGCATTGGCCACCTATCATCATAACAACTGACGATGAGAATCATAACATAAAGTATATATGGTATGTGCGTACACAGGCAAAGTCACTGGTAAAAAGCTCCTCCTAATGTAATGGGTCGATTTAAACCAAGTTTGGTACACATATTATTTACTATCTGGAACTAAATACTACGGACGGGTATGAACCAGCAAATTACTACTGGGATGGGGGTGATTACTTGAGAAAGAAGGGAGTAGGATGAGCTGGATAGACAGGTAGGGGGCAGGAGGAGATGGCCACAGATGTGGAGGAGGAGGAGATGGTCAGAAAGGAGAGGAGGAAATATACAGAGAATGGGAAGAGGATGAGATGTGCAGAAAGGGAGGAGAGGAGGAGGTAGGTAGAGAAACTAAAGAGGAGGAGATGGACAGAGACGGGTGGGGGAAGAGATGGGCAGAGAGGTGAAGGAGGAGATGATCAGCAGGAATGGGGAGGAGGAGATGGACAGAGGGCAGATTAGTAGATGGGCGGAGAGAGGGGTAGCAGCAGACGGACAAAGAGAAAGGGGAGGAGACGAACAGAGGGGGAAGTGACAGATGGGCAAACGGGGCAGGAACAGATGGACAGAGGAAGGGCCAGGAGGAGATGGATAAGAAGTTTGGCAAGGAGGAGGTGAGTGGTGAGAGGCGTGGCGGAGATGGGCAAATGAGGAGGGAAGCAGGGGACGGAGTAATAGAAGACTGGAATAAATACATACCCATGCAATGTCGGGTACTAGGCTAGTTCCTAGTAAAACACAGCACAAACGAGACTAGGAATGAAACTTCCTGGCAGATTAAAACTGTGTGCCCGACCGAGACTCGAACTCGGGACCTTTGCCTTTCGCGGGCAAGTGCTCTACCACACAGTTTTAATCTGCCAGGAAGTTTCATATCAGCGCACACTCCGCTGCAGAGTGAAAATCTCATTCTGGAAACATCCCCCAGGCTGTGGCTAAGCCATGTCTCCGCAATATCCTTTCTTTCAGGAGTGCTAGTTCTGCAAGGTTCGCAGGAGAGCTTCTGTTAAGTTTGGAAGGTAGGAGATGAGGTACTGGCAGAAGTACAGCTGTGAGTACCGGACGTCAGTCGTGCTTCGGTAGCTCAGGAAAAAAAAAAAAAAAAAAAAAAAAAAAAAAAAAGTGGTAGAGCACTTGCCCGCGAAAGGCAAAGGTCCCGAGTTCGAGTCTCGGTCGGGCACACAGTTTTAATCTGCCAGGAAGTTTCATATCAGCGCACACTCCGCTGCAGAGTGAAAATCTCATTCTGGAGACTAGGAATGTTACTACTTTTGTGCAGAATTTACCATGGCTACTTAAAGCATTATAAAGAGCAGAGACAAGGATTTCCGTATAACACTCGCAGAGAGCATGTGAGAGGTACCAGGTGGTGGCAAAGAACAGCCCCAGTGCTTTCAGAGACCCACAGAAAGCCAGTCATAATTATGAAATTAGTGCTGTGGCCGAGCGGTTCTAGGCGCCTCAGTCTGGAACCGCGCTACCGCTACGGTCGCAGGTTCGAATCCTGCCTCGGGCATGGATGTGTGTGATGTCCTTAGGTTAGTGAGGTTTAAGTAGTTGATGACCTCAGATGTTAAGTCCCATAGTGCTCAGAGCCATTTCAACCATATTTCTGAAATTAGTGAGGCTTATGAAATGGTTCAAATGGCTCTGAGCACTATGGGACTTAACATCTAGGGTCATCAGTCCCCTAGAACTTAGAACTACTTAAACCTAACTAACCTAAGGACAGCACACAACACCCAGCCATCACGAGGCAGAGAAAATCCCTGACCCCGCCGGGAATCGAACCCGGGAACCCGGGCGTGGGAAGCGAGAACGCTACCGCACGACCACGAGATGCGGGCAAGAGGCTTATGAACATCAAAGAAGAAACTTTCGGAGAGTGATCCTGAGAAGCATGTACGAAAATAAGGAGGCAGCCACAGGGAGCTTGCTCTGTATTCCACAGACTTATTTTCACAAGAATTGTCTTTTGTGAACAAAGCACGAGGTTTGCAACAGGTGAAGACTAAGGCCGGTGAGAGGCTACGCCCTCTGGAAGAGATGCCGTGGTTTCACCATATCTCCTGAAAGGGTATTCTACTGTGTGGAATCTGTGAAACGAATCAGTGTACTGAGCACTTTTTGTTACTATAGTTCAATTCTTTTATCTTGGCGGCTCGCGCATGCCCGCCCAGACGCGGGAGATTGCTGCGTTGCCAGTTGCACACGACGCACGCGCCAATAGAAGCAGCGCCATAGTATAGCTAGTTCGCAAGCTTACGTTTAGGGGAGAGCGCGCAGTTCATGAAGCAAAGCCACCACGGCCGCATTAACCCTTTCGGTGTTACTAAGACGTGCTCCCTGCATTCCGCGCTGTGCGCGATTTTGTCACTGCACTGCTCGCCTGTGCAGACACATGGTGTTCCCACTGCTTTGACACACTTATTCGATTCCACAAAAACTATTTGGCCCAAAAATGTCTTCTTGACTGATACCTTCCCCCCATAAATGACTTAATTTTGTTTCGATGTTCAACGCAGTTATTATGCAGCATTAAATATAGTAAACCATTGCACGAAATTTTGAAGAGTTTGCAGAGGTAGAAGTCCATAGCGTATATTTCCGTATGGTCGATTTTAGTTGCCACAATGTTGAGAATGAAATGTGGACAAGATACCTAAATTTCATATAAAATTTACTGTATAACAATATCTCATTTAAGTACCACATGTAATATTGAGAAATATTCCGTCTTTCGCAACTGTAACAAAAGTTTTATTTACATTGAGCACGTTTGGCTTTATTTTAAAGCACTTCAATCAATCAAAAGGAAGTAGACAAAATACATTAAACAAAACTGTGGACTTACAGAAACATTAGAACTTGAATATACCGTCTATCAGTGAAGTGCTCTCAGGTATGTCAAATATAATTTTTGTGTGTGGCACACACAAACATCATTTATTTGCTAAAACACTGATCAGCCAACACAAACGTTGAATAATGTGTTACCGCAGCACAAAACTACGAAAGGTGACTTGGCAATGGAGGAGGCAAAATACTGTCCACTGAAGATGCTTCAAAAGAGAGAAACGCGTCTGGTCTAAATAAGTCGCTTATTACAGTTGCAGAAGAGGAATATATTTCAGTACCATTGGTAAAACTGCGACTGTGGAACAAAAACAAGAAAGAGAACATGACTACCATTGTGTATGTGCCATACCTTTCATTGATTGAAGTGCTTTAAAATAAAGCCAAACGCGTCCAGTGTAAATAAAACTTTTATTACAGTCGCGAAAGACGGAATATTTATCAATATTACATACGACACCTATGTGGTACTTAAATGAGATATTTTTATACAGTAAATTTTATATGAAATTTAGGTATCTTGTCCACATTTCATTCTCAACATTGTGGCAATTAAAATTGACCATACGGAATGTATACGCTATGGACTTCTACCTCTGCAAACTCTTCAAAATTTCGTGTAGTGGTTTACTACATTTAATGCTGCATAATAACTGCGTTGAACATCGAAACAAAATTAAGTCATTTATGGGGGGAAGGTATCAGACAAGAAGACGTGTAAAAATCAAATTTTTGGGCCAAATAGTTTTTTGTGAAATCGAATGATGAGTTTGTCAAAGCAGTGGGAACACCATGTGTCTGCACAGGCGAGCAGTGCAGTGATGACAAAATCGCGCACAGCGCGGAATGCGGGGAGCACGTGCCTGCAGCAGTGAAAGGGTTAATGAAGAGACAAAGTACTAGAAATTTCAAAAAATTGCATTCAAACGAATATAATTCATGAAGTAAGGCACTTCGATATTGGTTTTAAATAATTAAAATATTAAACACCGCACAAGGTTTGAACTCTCAACCTTTTGCGTAGAAGCTCAACACCTTAACGATTCCGCTAACGCAGATCGTCCACATAAAGAACGCAGTGAGCACTGTAACACGTCACGCAAAATACTGACAAACACTTTTGGTATGACTATGAATTACTCACGCTTCGTCGAAGTACAATAGGAAATAAACAATTACCGCTCTTCTTTAGTGCGGAAAAGCGGTTCGTGAGATTGATACAAACACCTTTCCTTGCTATCGCCTGAATTAGGAGTCTTATTGCTTGTTTGGTTTAATTAATTAATAGAATATGAAGCAATTGGTATAAAGAACGCTTTTTCCAAACTTTCTATAAAAGAAAGTCTGCTATCAAGACATTGCTTTTGTTTTATTACTTTATTTATGACTGAACGTTTCTAAAATTGAAGACACTGGTCCATGCCATGCACTGCAGTCGAGATCTGGCAACGTCGTTCTCTGTTCATTGGCTGACTGTGTTTTGTGACGTCAGATGCGCGGAACGAACCTAAACTCGGCCGCCAACATAAATGACGCGCACTTAAGATGTGTCCTAGGAGGAGTTACGAAAAAGGAGTAACAAAAAATAAGCGATAATTTGGAACAGACTAAAATTGGAATGCATAACAGCACTTTAGTTTTTAGAGCGTTAGCAAACGGCGGCGGAAATAAAAGATCAAACAGAAAGATAACTATACCATACCTTGACAGTGTAGTTACTATTTGACATACCATTCTAAACGCGTCGTACGAAGAAACAAGTACAAAATCGCAAGCTACATATTTTCTGAATAATTTACCTCTACAGTCACGAAGATGTTTGTTAAGCGCCATCTTCTTAATACATACATAATATAATGTATATGAAATCTTAAGGGACTTCACTGCTAAGGTCTTCAGTCCCTAAGCTTACACACTACTTAACCTAAATTATCCTAAGGACAAACACACACACACCTATGCCCGAAGGAGGACTCGAACCTCCGCCGGGACCAGCCTCACAGTCCACGACTGCAGCGCCCTAGACCGCTCGGCTAATCCCTTGCGGCTCTTCTTCTTATACCATTAAAATATCTATATTAACGATCCTTTGATTTCGGTACTTGTCTAATGCATGGTGGTCTGCACCTGATTTCGCCAGCTTCTGTCGATATCGCCTGCAAAACAGTTATAAAAAGTGTCTAATGCACTCTTGGGTTTCTGTATGTGAATGAAGATTTGTGATTCAATATATATTGTACCATTATTTTATTTTTGCGCTAGCCTGTCACATTTTATTTTATGCAGGGTGCACAAAAAGGTACGTTACACGGTATAATGTTTGGTAGATACCTGCATTTTTGCTAATAAATGTATGTACGAAAACGCTTCGTTTGCGAACTAGCGTATTTGAAATGTGGAGAAGAACGTAGGCAGTTCAGACTAGGTAAGCTAGGCTAGGAGTAAAGGAAGAAAGGAAAAAGGAGAACCCCGCGATCAGGCCCTGGAGATCACGCTATAGTCGCCCGACCACCGTGTCATCCTTAGTCATTCACCATCGGATGCGGTATGGAAAGGAATGGCGTCAGCGCGCCGTACTCACGGCCGCTGTCGTCATTTCCACCTAAGAGCCGCTACGTCTCAGTCTGGTAGCTCATCAGTTGCATCACAAGTCTGAGTGCCCTCTAGTCCAGCCCTCCCACCAAGGAAAAGCAAAAAATCCCTGGCAGTACCGGGAATCGAACCCAGGGCCCCCGCATGTGGGTCTTTGACCACTGACCACTTTTTTTACCCTTCTTATTCGTTCCTCTGTACAGAAAGGAGAACAAAATCGGCACAACAGCTTGCCAAGATAGTAACGAGAAATGATAAGGGTTACTTATCTCGTTAGGGCGCCTCCACATCTCTGTCAGATTAGGGCCACACCGATGACCACCTTCACCAACGCCTTGTCTGGTAAACGCGAGATTTAGCAAATTAGGAAAACTATAGCGGTAACGAGGCAATTGCGAGGCCCCCAGTATACTGAAAGCACCTCGTCACACACATCAGCAACAACAAAATATACAAAACCAGCAAATTAACCACATCACGAAATTAGTCTTGTCGTCGGAAAGAAAGGGGAATCCGGCCGCAGGATAATGTCGGTGGCGTAAGCAGTTACAGAAGTCCTGGTGAGGAAAGTCAGTAGATTCCGCATCAAGTTCGCCAGGTGATCACTGGAATTAAAACTACGCAGAAGCATGTCCAAGGGACTATATAGACAACATCTAGCCGTGTCACTAAGTCCAGTGTCCGCCCCCGGTAGATGAGTGGTCAGCGCGACAGAATGTCAAACCTAAGGGCCCGGGTTCGATTCCCGGCTGGCTCGGAGATTCTCTCCGCTTCGGGACTGGGTGTTGTGTTGTCCTAATCATCATCATTTCACCCCCATCGACGCGCAAGTCGTCGAAGTGGAGTCAAATCGAAAGACTTGCGCCCGGCGAACGGTATAGCGGAGGGGAGGCCCTAGTCACACGACATTTACATTTTTTACTAAGTCCATTTCGGTGTAGACATTCAATGGGAGCTAACAAGTTTTTTATGACTCTGTACCAAGAAGAAGGCACTTCCATCTATGAATCAGGATAATGATGTCGGTCCATATAAACTGCCAACGAAAACGGGGTAATAACAGTTCAGCGGGATTTGGGACAAACTACCCTGTCCCCGAGAACAAGCAGGGATTGTGTCGTGACCACTTGCTGTCTTAAGATGTCGTCCCCTAGATAGCTAACCGCAATATGCGTAAAATTCGCGAACGTTGTGCAGTTTGAAATGAATGCGACCTACTTCAACAGGCAAAGCGAGGCTCATTGGCTGTACGAGAGCGAAGAGTCGTGACGCGATAGTGTGCAATTCACGGGCAACAATCAGTATCATGCGTCCAACATACAAGGCAGATGCTCTGCGTGTGATACCTAAGAGCGGAAAGCCTTCTTCCCTGTGCGTCTTCATCCGAATCTCGTAAAGAAGTTTAAAGATATGGCCTTCCCATACAAATCAGCCAGTCAGTTTTTTTTCGATGCCATTTTGGAAAGGGGAAAGATCTGCGCCATATGATATGCCTTTCACAAAATATAGGTATCCAGTGTTCGTACTTTCTGCAAACGGGCACTTTCTGCAAACTGGTTAGCGAGCATCGTTGATGTTCCAGCAGGCCACCTCGAATTTTATCAGTAACAGATTTCCAATTCAAAGCCGCCATCTTGAGGGGGCAGCTATCATCGACAACCCCCAAGAATATATTCCGACGCATAGGTTGAGGAATTTCTATTATTATTATTATTCTGGATTTACAATGTGAGTACATTTTTCCAGCACCTATTCTAGATTACAGTAAGTCACTAATTATTGGAATTTCTATTTGTATTCATTTAAGTGCACACTTGAAGTGCGACAAAACCCATCAGTTATCACTTTTAACTAGGTAACTTCCTTACCTCGACGAAAGAAGACCACAACGTCATCGGCAAGTGCCGTAGCTGTGGGGTTCCTCTCTGTGGGTCTTAAACCTGGTAGCCGATCAGGAACTCGTTGCAACAACGGTTCAGTAGACATAGAGAGCGGACTGCCCTGAGGCACTCCACATCAGAGTACAACCGGCCTCGTCAACCGTCCACTGACCACCATTGACGCTGCAGTGGCCTTGTACAAGTAGGAAAGAACGACACATGCAGGAGCGGTAACGCCAGCGATCTCCAACAGACAACCGAGATACACGTGACTAACTCTATCAGATGTCTTAGAAAAATATAAGGAGGCAAAAGCACAATAAATAGACGTAACAGACGCCATTGAAACCACATTTCTATATTCTGCCATCAGAGTCAAAAATGTATGCCCGGGGAACCAACATTGATGTATACCAATCACATGACCAAGCAACAAGGACAATCTGCTGTTCACAAACCGTGCAACAGTTTTGTAGACAAAACTGAGTAGTGTGAAGGAACGAAACTAAGCGCTGTTAAACGGCCATGATGCTTCGAAATGAAAACATTTTCCCCTGCCTTAAGGCTCATAGACACAGCTCTCCCCGCAAAATCTCGTTTAAAGTGGAGGTAAAAGTCGAACCCAAGAGATGACAAAAATGAAAATAAAATTGTTCCGGTAGACCGTCTGCACCATGGACTTATGGAGGGGGATCAGCAATAAAATCAAACACTTCATCTCTCTGAAAATCTGCTAAAAACTCAACATTCTGGTCAGAAGAAATCATCTCGCCGATGGGCACATAACTAGCATAGGAAGGGGGACCAACGATATCATCCACTGCATAGAACTGTGCATACCCAGAAAGGAAAATAGGAGTAATCCGCTGAATTACACGCATATATCACTAACGTCGATTTGCAGTAGGGTTTTGTAACATATACTGGACTCGAACATTGTGAAGTACCTCGAAGAAAACGATTTATTGACACATAGTCAGCAGGGATTCAGAAAATATCGTTATTGTGAAACAAAACTAGCTCTTTATACTCAGGAAGTAATAAGTGCTATCGACAGGGGATGTCGAATTGATTCCATACTATTAGATTTCCAGAAGGCTTTCGACACCGTTCTTCACAATCGCATTCTAACCAAACTGTGTGCCTCCGGAGTATCGCCTCAGTTGTGCGACTGGATTCGTGATTTCCTGTCAGAAAGGTCGCAGTTCGTAGTAATAGACGGAAAGTCATCGAGTAAAACAAAAGTAATATCCGGCGTTCCCCAAGGAAGTGTTTAGGCCCTCTGTTGTTCCTGATCTATATTAACGACATAGGAGACAATCTGAGTAGACGTCTTAGATTGTTTGCAGATGATGCTGTCATTTACCATCCTGTAAAGTCATCAGATGATCAAAACGACTTGCAAAATGGTTTAGATAAGATATCTGTATGGTGCGAAAAGTGGAAATTGGCCCTGAATAAAGAAAAGTGTGAAGTTACATTCACATGAGTACTAAAAGAAATCAGCTAAATTTCGATTACGCGCAAAGTCACACAAATCTGAAGGCTGTAAATTCAGCTAAATACTTAGGGATTGCAATTACAAATAACCTAAATGGGAACGATCATATAGGTAATATTGTGGGTAGAGCAAACCAAAGACTGCGATTCATTGGCAGAACACTTAGAAGGTGCAACAGGTCTACTAAAGAGACTGCTTACACCACGCTTGTCAGCCCTATTCTGGAGTATTTCTGTGCAGTGTGGGATCCGCATCAGGTGGGACTAGCGGATGACATCGAAAAAGTATAAAGAAGGGCAGCTCGTTTTGTATTATCACGAAATAGGGGAGATAGCGTCACAGACATGATACGTGAATTGGAGTGGCAATCATTAAAACAAATAGCGTTTTTCGTTGCGACGGGTTCTTCTCATGAAATTTCAATCACCAGTTTTCTCCTGCGATTGCGAAAACATTCTGTTAGCACCCACCTACATAGGGAGCAATGATCATCACGATAAAATAAGAGAAATCAGGGCTGGCACAGAAAAATTTAAGTGCTCGTTTTTCCCGCGCGCCGTTCGAGAGTGGAAAGGTAGAGAGACAGCTTGAAGGTGGTTCATTGAACCCTCTGCCAGGCACTTTATTGTGAATAGCATAGTAATCACGTAGACGTAGATGTAGATAGTATTGATGTATAGTTTGGGTCACCTTACCGGGAGCAGTCACGTAACTGCCATTATGTGCGGTGAGGGAGGAAATAAGGGAGCGACGACGGCTAGTGTGATACCGAAGCAGGTGGTACAACGATGTCAGTTCCTTGTTAACGAGAGAACGTGGCTTAGACTGTGTCCTCAGCCCTTCCATCTGTTGCTTCTTAATCAACAGCAACTTAGGCCTGATCCGCCAACCGTCAGCGATCCTCAGAGTGGGATGTCCTGCTGCTTCATATAATTCACGAAAAGAGGTATAATAAACCATACGTGCTCCGAAAGTCTTTCCCCCGTGCAGCACAACAAAATATCAGCATTTTACTAATTCACGGCTTCGCACTCCCAGGTAACAGTCCCAATATGGATGAGTAACCCTCTACTGAGCGGAGGCAAGACTTCCATTCACATCAATCATAGCTTCAGCGGCCCATCAGCAAAAAGGGAAGCGTTGAGTGTCCACTGAGCGCGGCAAAAGTTCATGGATTGTCGAGCGAGGTTGATAGTCGCTGCAACAGCACAGTAATCAATGAAAGATGAGGGAACTATGTCGAATGCAAGAATCTGATGACACGGAACACCGAACACATAAAACCTGTCAAGTCTTCTACTAGACTTCGCAGTAAAAAAGTGGATTTCACCAACTTCGGAATTTTATGTTCCCAAACATCCCTCAATCGCATCGTACAAACCAATTCATGGAGCTGAAGACTAAAATTAAAATGAGGGGACTTGTTAACGGTAAGCAACACGGTTGAAGTCACCGCTCAGCAGACGGTTCCGAGGATTCTGACGTAAAATTTCGAGCGCGCAACCATCTGACCTTTGCCAGACGGTCCATGAAGTACAACCAGGATAAGGCCAAAATGACGACAACCAATCTCAACGCCAGAATCGACAACTTCATTGTCAATGACGACAATACCTTCACGATAAAATAGAGCAGTACCCGTCGAATTCTCAGGCGGTACATTACAATAGGTCTGGAACCGGGGGAGAGAAAATGTAGTAAACAATGCTTCCTACAAGAATATAATATCTGCGCTAGAATAATAAATAAACTGACGGAGAACAGCGAGACGTAATTCAGATCCAGTACGATTGACATTCAAAACAACAAAGATGTATGACAGAGACATTTACCAATGTAGGACAAAAGTAAAGCCCATCTATGCCACATTGCACCATCACTCCATAGCCGAGTCCATAGACGAGTCCGAAGGAGGGGACCAGTCCCACGCCATGCAGAACCCTTACGCCGTGATTTCTTCCGCGAGACAGAGTGATCCGACTGGATACGCTGTGTACGCTAGTCTTGAGGCAAAATCGCCTCAGCAGCCGGAAGAGTAGGGGGATCAAGCACAGGACCTGAATCTGTCCAAGGTGGACCAGGAAAGGTAACCTGCTCCACAGGGACACCATGCAGCATGATAGACACAGGCGGAACAGCAGGTTCAAGACTGAAACAACCTGGGGCGACTCCTGCTCTTCAGGCTTCAATGGTGGAAGCTCCGAAGGTTGTGTAACCGAAGCACTGTCGATGGTGGTCGAAACGGAATCAGAGAGGCAGCACTGTTCGTCGGACTGCGGTATCTGGAGCTGCAGCGAAGGGGATGGATCAGACACACCCGATCCCTGGCGCAGCTCCATAAGATACACACCAGAGGCAGAACGAAAGCCAGAACCCGATACCCCGTCAGCCTTCACAGGATGGGAGGCTACTTCACAATCTGTATCACCAAGAGAGACACTTGACTCAGGAGGATGTAACACGGGGGTTCCACATCATAAATATCTGCATCCTGGGTTCGACGTCACTTATGTTGCAGCACCTGATCGTCAGCTTGGGGTGCAGACCGTGTCGAATCCGTCTTCGGTTTTAAAGAGGAAAAATTTCCCGCGGATGAACTCAAATCGGGCTGTGCATTGCTTGTAGAATTAGCATCAGACGGAACGAGATCTGCTACCGTCAGTTTATGTCGCTGTACAAGAGAATGTGTGAGAAGGAAAATTAGCTTCGGGTAATCAATACATTGGCGACCATTGTCATTACATAAGAAGCATTTCTCTACCTGACCACTTTAAGTAACATGGACTCGATAGCGACAGATATGAAAATGTGAGGAGTTGTTCCGTTTAACGTACATCTTGACAAAATGTGTACAACTATAGCATTGAAGGCGGTGTTGGCTCGACCAGAGTTCCCATCAAATGCCCTTAACATCACCATATTTCAGCAACACATCCTTAAGATACTGCTCATCTACTCCCAGCAGCAAGTTGAAAACCTGCACATTGATATTCTCAACACCAGCGTTGGCAAGGAGGGCAACCAACACTAACTGATCCGTCCCTATGGCAGGAAGAAACCTGATTGTCCTGTTTAAGTAACAACCTTCTTAGAGACGGTTCATGAATTTTCCAAAGAAGACATAAAATTCAGTTTCAAAATATACGGTGCGAACCTGATCTGAAGTAATACCAAACGTTTCCACTCACCAATCACGAATTTCAAGGGAACTTGGCTGCACATTATGGGTGGACTTCTCAAACTCAGAACTTAGTGTGTCATTACACAGTATCATCCTTGACGCCACGGACAAGAAAATAGCGGGCGAATCCATCTCCAAAATACGACTGTTTGATTCAAGTATGCTCACAAATGAACACACACCACGGCTAGAGCTAACGACTACATTCGAAGCGCTACGGCGGAACTAAAGAGTAAACACGTCTGATCGCTGTCGCTGCTCAAGCGGAACTACCGCTCGGCTACGGAAGCGGACAAGGTGTAAGGGAGACAATGTCAATAGCAGTCGCTCTGATACTGTTGACGCGTTAGAGCCTCCTAAACGTGACTCCACGTAATTAAACAACTCAGACAAGCAACACAGGGCATACTGTGTGTACCTCGAGGTCGGAATGTTTACCAGCCGCACTGCTTCACTTGTTACGTGATACACACAGCACTGCATAGTCTTATGTAGACAACGGTGGAGCACAGTACAGTCTTCTGTTCCATAGTTTCATACTGTACGTAGTTTTCAGTCAGTCGTGTGGCTATCGAGAAACGGTAATGAACACTGGCGGTTGTGTACACAACTGCAGAGTACACAGACATCATTCTCGTTTACGGGAAAGCCCAAAGGAATGGAAAAGAGGCTTGCCGGCTCTATGAAGAACGTTATCCCAACAGGCGTCACCCAGCCTACATCATGTTTGCAAGACTGTAAAGGCGTTTACGTGGAAGGGGAAGCTTACTTCCTAACGGTCACTGAAATGGATGCCACCGGACACGCATACATCACAGTTTGACGAAACAGTATGTCATCATTTTACGGAACAGCCTTCTACGTGCACCCAGGCTGCAGGACATACCATGGGTGAGAGCCATATGACAGTGTGGCACATTCTGCACGATGAACGTCTTGAACGGTAAAAACTACTGAAGTCTCATACATTGACTAAGGTTGACTTTCCTAGTCACGGCTGCTTGAACAAAATTGGCGGGATCGTCACTTCTCACTATACATCCTTTTTACTGGTGAGTGCATTTTTACCAAGGACAACATGCCTGAAACAGCTATTTTTGGATGGAAGAAAATCCTCGTGGCCTGCATATCCGTGACCACAAACGTTGTTTTGCTATCACTGTGTGCCCAGGTCTTATTGATGACCACATTATGGGTCCTTAACTCATGATCATGCGTGTTGATAGACACAGTTATGTTGTTTTTGTGAGAGAGGTTTTGCCCAGATTGTTGGACGAGGTGCCATTGGACAACCTTCGTGCCATGTGGTTCCAGTAGGATGGGGCTCCAGCATGCTTCGGCGATGTAGTACATGGCCACATGAATGACACCTTTAGCAACATTTAGAATAGACATGGAGGCCCAATAACCTGCCCCCCCTCCCCCCCCCCCCCCCACACCGACTCGCTCATCTGACCTGACTCCATTGGATTTCCATTTCTGGGGCTACATGAAAACCCTGGTGTACGAGACGCTCGTGGAATCACCACAAGATCTTGTGGCACAACTGTAACTAGCAGCTGGTGTCATTCATGGTAAGTCGAGAACCTTCCCAAGGGTTCTGCAAGTCAGCATCAGGCGACACTCAAAATATATCGAGGATGGTGGCGTTCATATTGAGCACCATCTGTAAGTGAATTAAAATGCTGTTTTCTGACAGTGGTGTACGTAGTCTTCCTCACTCCTTGTCTGGCTTGTGTGGCTCAAACTGCCACGTCCTCCGCCACATTTCATAGACGCTAGTGCTCAAACGAAGCATTTTGTAGCACAAGTTTATTAGCACAATATGTTCACATGTTACCCATCTGCCAATCATCAGGCCTTGTAACGTCCCTTTTGATGTAAGCTGTTTCTGTACGAAAAGGTATATTCACGACTGAGATTGTCTGTGCACAGGTGGTCCATCAAGTAAATGAAGAGACCGATTAGAAAGAAGATAAAAGAGACTGCTAAATTTTTCAGTTCCTACGCCTGAATAGTAGACTTCCAAGAATTGTTCCATTCTCTCTTCCTTTCCGTATTCCTCGTTTAGTTTCTTTTATGACAACTACGAAAGTAAGCTAGTAGAAATCAATACGACGAACAGTGAGTTGTGTTAAAGGCTTCGCCAGAAGTAATCATTAGTAATGAAAGAAAGTAAAGCTCCATTTTTCAAACATGAAATTGTCAAAGTAGAACGTCGCATCAGCCATCGGCTGTATTCCTCCACGAGACGTGAGAGATGTCTTCTCAGTGCTACTATTGTCCGCCCCCGGTAGCTGAGTGGTCAGCGCGACAGAATGTCAATCCTAAGGGCCCGGGTTCGATTCCCGGCTGGGTCGGAGATTTTCTCAGCTCTGGGACTGGGTGTTGTGTTGCCCTAATCATCATCATATCATCCCCATCGACGCGCAAGTCGCCGAAGTGGCCTCAAATCGAAAGACTTGCACCAGGCGAACGGTCTGCCCGACGGGAGGCCCTAGTCACACGACATTTCAGTGCTACTATTCAGAGTAAACGGTTGTATGTACCAAGTGAAGTTTTTGGCAATTCCTCTAGAAATACAACAACGGGTTTTCCATATTTAACACCTCCATACGATGCCTGTAGTCACCATCTTATATTCTCAAATCTGAAAACAACTGAAACTCTCCTCTTTGAAAAGATAGTAAAAAAATTCAACAAAGCTCAGATTTGAAGCATAAATCGGGCGCCAGCTATGTCAAACCTGAAAATCAAGCTCACTAGACCTTTGTTGACATCACTCATGATCAGTATATGGTCTAATAAAGAGAAAGACCGAGAACAAGTCCAACAGATATTATCCAGACAGCCGGTCGAAGTGGCCGAGCGGTTCTAGGCGCTTCAGTCTGGAACCGCGCGACCGCTACGGTCGCAGGTTCGAATCCTGCCTCGAGCATGGATGTGTGTCATGTCCTTAGGTTAGTTAGATTTAAGTAGTTCTAAGTTCTAGGGGACTGATGACCTCCGATGTTAAGTCCCATAGTGCTCAAAGCCATTTTTTATACGATCCAGATATGATAGTTGCTGAGAAAAAAAAATGCAGAAACATATGTGGTATACGGGCATAGAAACTTATCGTGGTACGTACATCATAATAACGCGTGGGGGAACCTGTGATAGTATTGTTAGTGTGTGAAGCCTGGCGGAGTGATCAGGTAGCCTGATGGTTGAGGTGACTACACGCAAAAAGCAGGAAATCCGTGTTTGAGTCCCGGCCAAGAACAAATTTTTAATTGTCACGACATATTCATGACACTGTAGCATACCTGAAAAGTTTGCACTGATAAAATCCCGTGTTTTGCGTTTACACTAATTTCATCCCCACAGATCCATTCATTTCACTTTTATTGCATTTGATTGAGTCCGTAAGTATTACAACAGTTTAGCAGCTCAGCTACAAATCTTTTAAGAAATAACTGAATGAACTGCAGTCTGGCTATGGTATTTCTCAAAATTCATGTGTTCGCTGTAGCTCTTCGAACGGTCATTCCGCGATAACTAATCACCGTAACTGCCACAAACCACATGCTCAAGCGGCGTCATCGCCACCTATCACTGCTTCAGTTGTTTTTGTGTCATTCTTTTTCAATAAACAATGACATCGAGGCTATAGACGTAACAGAGACAACGATATAAGTGATTTTCATGTAGAACGTTGGCACAGGAATGTAAAAATAAGAATCTTCTTGTAAAATAGCTTATGTAAAGATTAACATAAAATGTGGTGATACGTGCACTACAGTATTAAAGAAAAGAAGGGGAGACTATACGAAGAAAGAAAGTGTATACGATAAGTGGGGTTACTTTAGTACGTAGGTGAAAAACTGTTACATCTTCGTTTTTACACATTTAGCATTTAACAACTTGTCGCAGTTCAAAAAGCTGACATGAGATATCAGTTTCATCGTGTAAGTTAAGTTTGTTTGTGTTGGTTAAACTGGTCAACAATCAGTTCACTCCATTCTGAGTTCTCACAACGGAAGGTTATGTACATGTCAGTTTCAGGAGTGAGCTGCAAAGTTCTACACTATACTGCCGGCCGGTATGGCCGAGCGGTTCTAGGCGCTTCAGTCTGGAACCGCGCGACCGCTACGGTCACAGGTTCGAATCCTGCCTCGGGGATGGATGTGTGTCATGTCCTTAGGTTACTTAGGTTTAAGTAGTTCTAAGTTCTAGGGGACTGATGACCTCAGATGTTAAGTCCCATAGTGCTTAGAGGCATTTGAACCATTTCTATTGATACTAATAAGACCGTGATTGTGCCCGGATTAAACGTAAGTGAGAAGATTGGTAACAATGTATCTGTGCTTAAATTGCGATAACATTAGTTTCTCTGTCTGCTCTCGTTATTGGTGTGATTTGCTGAAATGTAAATGTGAAATTTGGTGAGGTCAGTTTAGTACAGCTGTTTAGTCTAACGATCTGGAGGGTGCGTTTGGTACAAATACTTTTTTCAGTCTTAAAGACTACGTTTTCATTCCAGAAACAATGGTACGGCAGTATGTTCGGGAGTTGGCATCAAAAGGTTATCGAAAAAACACAACAGAGATTCTGCAAGATACTCTAGATCAAATCAAGAGAAAGAATTTTAGTTTCCGTGAGGCTTCTGATAGATTCGCAATGATCCAGAATTCTTAAATTTCTATCATACATACAAAAAGATCTATAGGAAGGTCATTTAATGACAAAATAATATATAATGCAGAGAATAAAAGCAAAGCAGTCTGGGATGTTATAAAAAAAGGAAACGGGGAAAGGCAAACAAACGCAGAATAACATACTGCTAAGGGAGGGGAATAAAGTAATAAATGATCCACAGTACTTAACAAACTATGTACACGAGCATTTTTCAAGTATTGCAGAGAAGTTACAGCAAAAATTCCCCCAAACAAATATAACACCTGTAAATAATGTTGCACTAAATGCAATGATGTTACTTCCGACCACAGAGAATGAAGTCAGTAAAACAATTCAAAAACTAAAAATTAAAAAGTCAGTAGGCTTAGATGAAGTACCAATGTGAGTACTGAAATAATGCATAGGGATTATACAAGGTCCCTTAACAAATATGATAAATGAATCTTTCACATCAGGGACATTTCCAGAGCAGTTAAAACAGGCAAGAGTTGTACCTTTGCTTAAGAAAGGTAATGCAGAAGACATAGAAAATTTCCAGCCCATTTCCCTGCTGTCAGCATTCTCAAAAATAATAGAAGCAATTATGAAAGACAGATTAATGAATTACCTGAATAAATACAATCTTTTAACCGTATCACAGTTTGGTTTCCGAAGTGGCAAAACTATGGAGTTAGCCATAGCAGAATTCACAAAAGTTGTACTTGATGCTCTTGATAAAAATGAGTCTGTCACACGCATATTTTTGGACCTTTCTAAGGCGTTTGGTACAGTCGACCACAAGATTCTAATAATTAAATTAGAAGCATTAAGAATAAGAGGGGTAGCTAATGACTGGTTTCAATCATACCTAACAGATAGGGTACAAAGAGTAGAGATAACACATACTTCAAATAGATCTAAAGATTTAGTAAAACACTTATCAGAACCAAAATACATTAATATAGGGGTTCCAAAATGTTGCATATTAGAACCAATACTGTTCCTGATATACATCAATGGCTTTCCCAGTACTGTTACTCATGGTGGAAAAATCCTCTTCACTGATGACAGCAAAATTATAGTCGCTGAGAAAACAAAGAGACCTCCTTGCCGAGAAAACAAATGAAACTCTCAAGGAAGTTTATGATTTGTCAATAAGTAATAAAGTGACATTGAACATAAAGAAAACTAATGCCATGAAAATCAGTTTGAAGAGGAAAAATGACAATGTTAAATTAAATGTAGATGGCACCTCTATAGATTGTGTAAAAAATGCAAAATTTCTAGGAATGAATATTGATTTTCAGTTGAAGTGGTGTGAACACACAAAGGTACTTGCAAACAGAATGTCATCAGCATGTTATGCCCTTAGCATCCTATCAGTGTGTAACATGCAGTGTCTTTTAGTTACATATTGTTCATTTGTACACTCAGTTCTTAGCTATGGCATTTTTTTTATGGAACAAATGCACAAAATATGAACACAATTTTCAAACTCCAGAAAAGAGCCATAAGAATAATAACCAAAAATACTAGTCGAGCTCATTGTAAAGATCTGTTCAGAACACTGGGTATTTTAACTGCTCCATGTGAATACATTTACCAGTCAGTTGTACACATCAAAAATAACATTGGTAATTACTGCACAAACAGCTCTGTCCATGATCATGCAACAAGCGAAAGACTCAACCTACATTTACCAAGAAAAAATTAACATATAACTCAAAACAGCATTTTCTACCAAGGAATAAAACTGTACAATAAATTACCAAAAGAGATTAAAGAAGTTGCAAAAATACACTTATTTAAAAGGGCAGCTAAAAAGTACCTGTTATGCTATACGTTTTATACATTGAAGGATGTTAGCTAAAAACAGAGTAGGGGTTTGATAAAAAATGTTATACAAATAAATAATAATAATAATAATAATGAATATAAAATATCCAACATTCCACATAACACCTTCACTTTATGATTTTTCCCTCTTTTTTTTCATTTCTAGAAATACTTACCCCAAAGCTATGCATGGCACAGTACTAACACCTCTTCCTCTTTCTGAGCTCAATATCTCACTCATTACGGAGGGATGCTGACTCAGTTTTTCAGGATAGCAAATGGGAAGTTGCGGTACAGAAAATGACCCAGAGATCACCAGTGTGTGTGTGTGTGTGTGTGTGTGTGTGTGTTTGTGTGTAGTGAGTGAAGTGTTATGCAACAATGTGTGTATAGTGTTGGTTGGTTGGTTTGGGGAAGGAGACCAGACAGCGTGGTCATCGGTCTCATCGGATAAGAGAAGGATGGGGAAGGAAGTCGGCCGTGCCCCTTCAGAGGAACCATCCCGGCATTTGCCTGGAGTGATTTAGGGAAATCACGGAAAACCTAAATCAGGATGGCCGGACGCGGGATTGAACCGACGTCCTCCCGAATGCGAGTCCAGTGTCTAACCACTGCGCCACCTCGCTCGGTGTGTATAGTGTGTGCAGTGACTGATAGTGAGATATGAAAGAACAATGTGGCATTACATTATTTAGTAAGTTATTTGTAATAAAAGTATTGTATACCAGGAGTAAATCTAATGATTGTCTCTAACTAGAAGTCTGTAAATATATATGTATATGAATTACCTTATTTTAAATTGATATAAATTTGTAAATACATTGACATGTCCTATATCCTTGTAAAAAGAGATCTACGGATGAATAAAGCTACTGCTACCACTACTACTACTACCACTACTACTAGATAGGTAGGCCTATGGCTAGTAACTAATTAATTCCATATTGTAATGTAAACTCTGTAGGTTGATTCCTCCTAACGTAAGGCAAAAACAGAACGAGGCTATTAAATTTTCTTCCTTTGCTTATTTATAGATATCAGATTCCATACAGCACCTTAATTCTTAAAATGAAAAAGAACAGAGGCAATAAAAAGTAATCGAAGGACGAGTTTCATCCCAGAAGATGAAGAAACGCTGGTGGCGTATGTAGTGGTACCTTCAATTATATGGTTTCTTGCCCCTTTGGTGGATCTGAGAAGCACTGCACCTTGATTCTTAATTCGTCTAGGGAAAAAACACACAAGTTCAAAAATGGAGTGTATCCAGAGAACGAGTGGGCTTTTACCTTTTTGAAGCGACACAGGTGGAAACTAAGTATTAGGATGGTTAAAAACACAACCATGAAAGGAGACTATGTAGGAGCAGGAGACATAAATAATTCTTTTGAAAATCTCAAGGAAGAACCGAACAACCGACTGGGAAGGAAGGGAAAACGAACTAGGAAAGACAGCGACTCTCAAAGCTGCGACTCCGTTGTGAGCTATGCAGGAAGTGCAGGTGATGTCCCTTCGATGGAAGCACTCTATGCAATGAGTGACAGTCAAGAGGACGAAGAAAATGAGACGTGTAACAATGCTCCTGGTGATAATCTGTCTTCTGAAGCCATTGCAGATCTTACCGAAGAAATAGGAGATTAAATTCCTCTTGACTACGAGGGATCACACTAGCCAGGACGTGTCATAGTGATAGAGAAGATACCAAGATTTCATGTATGATAAAATGTGGCAAGTTCTCCAGCTACCGAAATTTGGCGTAAACTGTTACAGATAATTCAAAGACTTGTTCCCCCTACACAAATTTCTAGGAGCGTAATTTTTTTCGATGACATGATGAAGTGAAAATGATCTTGGATTGTAGCATAACGCCTACGTACCTACCTAACATTTCTACTTTTATTTTTTGTTTGGTTACTAGTCTTCATCAAAGTGACATTTTTAATTGCAATGAACTTAATGGAACCTGTGGTCAGAGACTGATGTTGTTAAAGGAAAGATAAAGAAACAGGGTTAAATTTATTACCACTTAAAAACTATTTTTAGCGTTTTTGTTCTTACTGCATTATAAAAGTTGCTACCAATTTTGGTGTTGTTTCTATTATTTTTATGGTGACATTTCATACAGCCAATGGTAAAGTTAGAAAATGACAAAATATACTTGAAAATCTTAAAACAAGTTGAAAATATTTTTGTCATCAGAAACTGGTCTCTCTATTTCTTGAGAAGTCAACGGCCTTGCCGCAGTGATAACTCCGGTTCCCGTCAGATCGCCGAAGTTAAGCGCTGTCGGGCTGGGCTAGCACCTGGATGGATGACCATCCAGTCTGCCGAGCGCTGTTGGCAAGCAGGTTGCACTCAGTCCTTGTGAGGCAAACTGAGGAGCTACTTGATTGAGAAGTAGCGGCTCCGGTCTCGCAAACTGTCACACGGCCAGGAGAGCGGTATGCTGTTCACATACCCCTCCATATCCGCATCCAGTGATGCCCGTGCTCTGAGGATGACACGGCGGCCGATCAGTACAGTTGGGCCTTTTAAGGCCTGTCGGACGGAGTTTAGTTTAGTTTAGTTTTACTTCTTGAGAAACTGAGAAAACGTTTATGATTGGGTGAAATCAGTATGAAACTCTCTGCTATGTTATTTCAGTGGGATATACTCTTGTACTAAATTGACCCCATTTAATGGGGTAGTATTAGTACATTTTCTACTTTTTATATTTTTGTAGGCATTGTATACACATAGAACCATAACCAACAGCTGAATTTGGTCATGAACGTTTCACAGGGAGTATAAAACTAGATTGTGATAGAAACATAACTTGCTGTAGGTTCAAAAATATTTCAGAACTGCACTACAGTAACCCTATTTTAAGGTTATGTTATAACACTTCTATAGGTTAGAAGTAGGTTTATATTATGTAAGTGTGAATCTTCAATTTATGAAGTGTGTATTCTGTGTTGTTTAAACTCCTTGATGTATGGCAAGAAAATTAGAGTTTTGTAATGTGTATATGATAAACCAAAAGAATATGTTGAAATGGTAAATTATTACAATATGAATATGTTTATGACAAGAAAACCTTTGTTAAAAGCTGGTTCATGCTTGGGGCACTTGTATTCGTAACATGTAAACTTTGTAGGGAAGTCCCTGCACAACGGAAGTGGCATGGCGCGATGTAAAAGGTGGATTTGGCGTTCGAATTGAACGGCTCCTTTGTGTGATTAACACCCAGTATGTAGCTAGCCTTAGCACGGTACACTTCGACGATGCTAAGACAGGCAATTGGAAGCTGCATTATATGTGATTTGTCTCGAATGTGGACCTGGCTATTATTTGGTATTCACGGCATAATGGAATGGCTCTAATATGTTGAAAATCCTACGCCAAGAAGAGATTTTATAGAGCATTTGTACATCAAGAGCCGTGAGTACAGTTACCCGCCATGTCGCCTGCCACCAATCTTCGCCACTGCTTCACAAACTTCATACATTCGGTTAAGTAATGTATATGGGCATGGACCAGTTAATCTGTGTGTTGTTTCAATAATAATAAATTCGGCCCGTAACCATATTTTAAATCCTGATCACGAACCTACACAGGGTCCTCACCTAAGTGCTACTAAAACCGTGTACCCTGATTTAAATGAACACTTCTTGCATCCATGTGTTTAAAAGTGATTTTTTGTCTAAAGTAAAAGGAGTAGTAAAAGTTAAAGTAAAAACCACAAAAGTGAAGTTGGATAAGCTTTTTCTAAACTATCCTTAGTTTATTACAAAATATAGTTTTGTAGGATTACAGTGCAAGATTGAGTAAATATTATTGCAAAGAATGCCTGCTTCATGGGTAATTAAAGTTCAAGTTCATATAAATCTTTATTATTAAATTATGCACATTTTGAAAGTAGGTGAAATTTTGGTAGGTTCCATTATTGAAGTTAATTAAGCCTAGTGTTGTATTTTATTGTCTTGCAAAGTAATTTATGAACTACTAAGGAAAACTGCTACATGCAAAGAAGTTTAAATAGTGTATATATGATGTTCTTAATCTTTACTTGTCTTTTTCAAGTAAGTCAAGATAGAAGCCCCTCATGTCCAAATTTGTTTCTGCATCTGATGCTGTGACATTTCAGTATTTGATTATGTAATGCTCGGGAGTGTGGCTGATATATATATATATATATATATATATATATATATATATATATATATGTGTGTGTGTGTGTGTGTGTTTCCAAATTAACCTGCCTAATTGGCATGGCAACCGTTCATTTTTTTTTCATTCATTTATGATTTTACCACTTTCGTTGACTCCCAAGATTAAAGCCGTTTTACTTTTTCTGTTATTTCACCAAATTCGAAATTGTAGTCCAACACCCTTCTTTATTAGACACACACGCGGTCGAACTTCAAAATCTTCTCAGAGGGTAACATTAGCGTGTTTCACGACACATTAGTGTTATAATGTCTCATCGTGGAAACATTATACTCTGAAAACGCTTGGCAGAAAACAAAAATAATGGGGAACATGAGTCAAGGGGAAATCAGAAAATATTTCAGTTTGCTCGAGAGGTGACGCCTACAGCAACTATATTTAAAAACTTTTACATATTCGTTCAGGAGGTGGTCTGGTCAAACCCTTAGATCCGGAAATTATACTTCGAAAACCAATACTTGTTGAGGTATGGGTCATTTTACTTGTGACGAGTAATGTGTAGCACAGTGTGCTGTAGGCAGGAAATTGCCGCAGTACGCACATAAAGGTAGATGCAAATCCTCGAGCAACGATGGAAGCGAGGCATCAGGACCGCTTCAACTACGTGATTACTCTGCTATTCACAATAAAGTGCGTGGCAGAAGGTTCAATGAACCACCTTCATGCTGTCTCTCTACCGTTCCACTCTCGAACGGCAGCGAGAGAAACGATCGCTTAAATTTTTCCGTGCAGCCCTGATTTCCCTTATTATATCGTGATGATCATTTCCCCTTATGTAAGTGGGTTCCAACAGAATGTTTTCGCATTCAGAGGAGAAAACTGGTGATTGAAATTAAGAGAAGATCCAGTTGCAACGAAAAACACCTTTGTTTTAATGATTGTCACTCCAATTCACATATCGTGTCTGTGACACTATCTCCCCTATTTCGCGCTAATACAAAATGAGCTGCCCTTCTTTGTACTTTTTCGATGTCATCTGTCAGTCCCACCTGATGCGGATCCCACACCGCACAGCAATACTCCAGATTAGGGAAGACAAGCGTGGTGTAAGCAGTCTCTTTGGTAGACCTGTTGCACCTTCTAAGTGTTCTGCCAATGAATCGCAGTCTTTGGTTTGCTCTAGCCACAACATTATCTATGTGATCGTTCCAGTGTAGGTTATTTGTAGTTGTAATCCCTAAATATTTAGTTGAACTTACAGCCCTCAGATTTGTGTGACTTATCGCGTAATCGAAATTTAGCTGATTTCTTTTAGTACTCATATGAATAACTTCACAATTTTCTTTATTCAGTGTCAATTGCTACTTTCCTCACCATGCAGATATCTTATCTAAATAATTTTGCAAGTCGTTTTGATCATTTGATGACTTTACAAGACAGTAAAAGACAGCATCATCTGCAAACAATCTAAGACGGCTACTCAGATTGTCTCGCATGTCGTTAATATAGATCAGGAACAATATGTGGGGCGGCGAATAAATTGTAAAAATAATATCGTTTGCTGTATAAATGCTTGCATGTTGAATCAGTTTCTGGCTTTTAGAATGTTGTTAATGCTGTCTTTCGCCGTTCTCAACACTGGCTCTCCATTTACTTTTTTAGCACCCAGAAAGTGATTTAACAAAACGTGGAGCCAGTAATTAGAGATCCTAGTGGCCACTTCATCTGAGAATACCATTATAGCTGCAGCTTATAGCTCTGAGGAATTAGGAGATTGTCCGGGATTTCTAATCAAAAACGGTTTTCCAAAATAGTTGAGTATATTCTGAAATTCACTGATAAAAAACACAAGTATCCCTACAACCTAACTAACAGAGCAGTTCAGAGTCTAATGCGCTGATGCAACTATAAATGTCCGAATTAAATGTTAAAAAGAATGCTCGCCATAATTTGATGAAAATATTTCATCAAACGCCACGCTAAATATTTGGTAGAATGTCTGTCCCGCGACGGCCCGTGAAAATACGACAATACGCAAACTGAAGCTAGATAATGAAAATCATCCCGGAATTAACACTTCACTTGAAATGTTTTCATGGTTCCGCGTATCTCTAGTAACTTAATACGGCACCCGAGGCTGTTTGTAGCAGTGACACTGATGCGACGCGACTCCCGACACAGATGGCGTGTCATTCAGCGTCTGGAGAGAACTGGGGCCTTCCTTCCTCGCGCAGCGTTCTTATATATATAGACGCGGTGCGGACGGCTAAGGGAACGCCTGATCAAATCGGCTCTCCCGACTAGCCGCTGGGCTAGTAACGCACCACTTCAAGTTACATAATAATTTATAGCTTCTTTTGCTGATGGCCGATGAAGCTCTTAATTTAAACGTGCATTCAGCACGCAGGTAAGTATTGATAATAAAATTTTGACGTGGCTAAGTTAAATATTTTGGGCGAGAGAATTAATTAAATTACACTACACGCAGTAGATGAGCTCTGAACTGGCCCTTTTTAGATCCGCTATCGCTATAATTTTATAGGTATTCAAAAGAAACTTTTCACATCTTCATAGTCATAGCGGACCTCCAACCTATTTAAATCTAAACATCCTAGCCTTATTTATTAGCCTACTTAATCTATCTTGCTTCCTTCAGTTTTGAGATGAAAACCAGAAAATCATGAATTTCCACTAAAATCTTAATTTGTGAAATCCAAAGTACTGTTTTTATTAAATCATTATGAAAGATGAATCTAAATATAAATATTGAAGTCTCTAGCTCTTTTCTGTTGCGCCAATGATTTTTTCAGAAAAACGTCCAAATTTCGAAAATGGCTGAAGTTATCGAACTGATATTTAACACACATTGATTTAGTATTATTCCTGACATGCTAGAAAAGTTTTAGGTCATTTTCTTGATTTTTAAGGTATTGCGCAACATTTATGACGTCAGAGCTAGTTACAGCAGACTGGCTGGCACACAATGGAAACTGATGTGAATGTGCTACAGCGTGAGTAGGCTGCTTCCCTACATCACCCTCCACTTAATTTTTTTTGTTTATGAATGTTAATGAATGAAAAAAAAAATTTAATTACAGAAAGTGAAGCAAGAGTACACACACAAATTGAAAAATTATGAAAATCTTAGATCCATTAAATACATTAAATACATTTTTACATACACAAATTCAAAGAAAATAGCATGATACATAAACAGATGATTATCTCTTAGCAGTCTTTTCTAAACCTGAAAGAAAAGTTCACAATTTTT
Organism: Schistocerca americana; assembly: GCF_021461395.2. Taxonomy (NCBI): domain Eukaryota; kingdom Metazoa; phylum Arthropoda; class Insecta; order Orthoptera; family Acrididae; genus Schistocerca; species Schistocerca americana. The sequence continues at coordinate 891,335,658 of NC_060130.1, read as the reverse complement.
TTTTTACACACGTGGTTGTAGCCGCTTTGGCTGGCGTCCTACACTTCCATTCACAAGGGTAGAGGCGGGGAAGTTGCTATGGTGTGCGTCCTTCACGTTCTCTCTAAATTACATGGGGGAAAGGGGAGGGGTCACTGTGAGTTGTGTCCAAGTCACTCCACGCTTTCACGCAGCTACCAGGCTGCCATTATCTGGTTTTTCCTGGAGAACAAACAAAAAGAGTGCCTCAGACTCTGTTCACTTAATATTTATGGGTGGGTCACAATGAAATGGGGATATATACATTTTATCCTTCAATATTTTGCTTGAACAAAGTTAACAGAGCTTTTTCAGTATTACTCTCGCAGTTACTTAACTGTCATAAAATCGTTAAACAAATGGCTCAAAACGCCTTTAGTCATGTATTAGAGAAAATTTATGCTCCTAAGGCATACAATCATAAATCATATTTAATCCGAATTTATTGTTTCTGGGCCGGAACACTGAACCAATGCTCGGTACATTCCTGATACATTTGTATTTTAAGCACTTAACTGACTCATCTTTGATTACCTTATTCTTAGAGATAGTATGAGCATGATTAGTGGTTGTTTTCTCAGCTTCTTTGTACATGTGAGTAACTTTTGGTAATAGTACAGTTGTGAGTGTTCAAAACATACTACGTTTAGTTGACTACTAAATCCACTTATTGGTCCTCTGCTGTTGTCAGTTCCACGTCTGCAATTGTGTACTTACTTCACTTTGAAGTGTAATTATGCTGAGCTAAAAATAATGTTTCACGTCTGTCAGTATGTTATTTATTTATTTTGCTAGTGTTTGTACTTATTTAACTCTCACTCTATTGATATTTAAACCATAGGATAGCACATTTATTTCATATTCATAGTGTACTGCAGCTGATTAGTTTGCTCACGTGGCAATCCATTTCCACTCGATCGGACGCTGAAACTTCAGGTAGTCTCTCTCAGACCTACCACTAAAGTGCATCAAGTAATTATGGACGAGCGTAATGCTAAATTCCTTAAACCTATAGGACACCATGAGCTGCTCTGTCTCATCCAACATAAGGGCACCTATGGTCGCATTCACGCCTCTAACTCATAACCTCAATACGTGTAGGTGTATCCTGTCACACACTACACTAAAATAATGGCCAGATCCAACCTTATAAATGCTTCAGGGACGTGTCCTTCACGTCTCAACCACAAACACTGCTCAATTCTATTACACTGCCTTTCCTTGCTACACAAGGTGAGTTCATCCTTACAACTTATCTGCATATTTTTCATAACACTAAGCAATCTCTTTTACTATTTCTTAGTTAGCTCTAATGCATACACTAGGTTTCACTACCACTTCAGATCCTGCTTGTACATGAATTCATATATCTTTTTAAATTACTGTTGGTGGACCATTTCCAATAAAACAACACTTTGTACTTATTATATTACCAGTGTACTATACATAATTGTTACTCAAATACATTTGTATCTTAATTACGTCATACTTCTCTATTGTTTGTCACTATTAGGTTTGTCACATTAGGTATTTTTCTTCACTAATCGGTGGATAGAATGGTTACATAACTCATGGCTTGATAGCCATGACAGAAAATTTTCATGTCTGGAAAGAAGAGGTCGAAATTTTTTTTAGTGGATGGGAAAGAGGAAGAATGAGTGAGACCTGAAAGGGAAAGAAGATCTCACACAGCTGGGACTGCACAGCTGCCACACTGTGTAGAGGTTACAGAACAACCTCCTCCCTACAGCATTCATTCATAACCTTTGACCACGCCACGTCTATCTGAAAATACTTTATGATACCTTTTTAGAACCTGTCTCAGTTCTTCCTTTTGATTGTCTGAAGTCTTATCGATTTCCTGCAATTTAGCTTCTATTTTGTCCACAATAATTGCTTCTTCTTCTTCTTCTGTGTTTAGCTTACTGTTACTAAGATTAACATCTTCGTCCCAATACCTCTTATTTTTCAGAACTCGTATAGGCAGCTCCCAAGTTTCATCATCAGTTACTACATGTTTAATACTAAAAGGTACTATAATTACTCCGGTTATTGGCAAGACCATTCTTAACTGGCTTTTTTCAAAGTCAACAACACTCTGATATTTTGACAAGAAATCTATGCCAATTAAAACCTCAATACTGAGATTGTTTACAACTAAACATGGATGATCAATTAAATTACCATTAATGTTAAAGGGTAGTAAAGCTTCTTGCTTTACCGTTTTTGACACCTTGCCAGTAGCACCAATTATTCTTAGTCCTGATACCCTCATTACTGTAAGCTTGTCTTTACCAGGTAATGCATCAAAGAAGGACTGAGATATTGCACTCACCTCACTTCCACTGTCTAAGAGACAACGTACATTGATACCCAACATATTCACTATTATTATAGGGTGGCTTATTCTAGGTTGTACAGGTGGTTCCTCACATTCATCTAGTAGTTCCTTTTGGATTTGTCTCCAACTAAAGTGATCGACATCTGTCTTCATTACATTTAGGTCACAGTGTGTAGGGGTTTCCTGAATTACATTTTCAGCTGCCTTTTCCAGTCGGTCTATTAATTTTAAATCGAAACACCGCACGACTTCATTACATTTAGTTTGCTAAACATAACCCAAATTACTGTAGTCTGAGCGATTCTGCGTCTCCAGACCGGGCATAACACTAGTTACAGCTAAACCACTTTTACCATTATCGTCGGTTTCCTTCTCAAGTGACAACTGGTCACAGCTACTGGGTTCATCGACCCTCAACAGCCCACCCTCTACATTCTCACTTATCTCCTGTCCTAAATCTATTAGTACATTATCAACATCCTGCACAGGCAATTTAGATAAGAGCACATCACCTTCATCGTAAATATAAGCATGAATTTCTTCTGCTTCTTCACCTGACAATTCAATATTTTGTAGCTCTTCCCTACTGTTACACTGCTGCGCCTTCTCTTTCTCTTCCCACTTAGAAAGCGTCTCTAACACGGTATCTATCAAATACTGTGAGTGGTCTAATATTTCTGTTGTATCCTTAGATGCTACCGACACTTCATCCACCTGCTCAGTTTGAGTGTTCTGATTTGTCTTACCAATTCCCGTAACTACTGGCTTAGGAAAAGTAACCGCCTGGTGAGCGCCAGTATCCTCATAGACGGGAACTAGTTTTCCTGCCTCGGCCTACTACTGTTTCCTTTATTTTCATTATAGTTAGCTGGCGTAGCATTGCTTCCCGCGCTGTTGTTTACCTGCATATTTCTGTTTGGAACAAAATTATTATCCCTTGGATGCCATTGTTGGTTCTGATAATTATTTCCCCAATTCCTACCTCTCTTAGGATGGCGAACACCTACTGTTCTGATGTTTACATTGCCATTTTGCTCGTTCCTAAAATTACTATTATTGTTATTGGCATTTCGGTTATTATGTGCTTGCTCCTCATTGGCAGCAACACGTTCTACACGTTCCAAATACTCAATGAAACGATCCAGATTGTCTCTAGGGGCTGATATAATTCTAGTTTGCCAATACCATGGCAGTTTGGCTTCAAGACCTAGTATTATCATTTCAGGTTTCAGCTTTTCGTCCAAATGTGACAAACGTGAAATCCATAACCTAGCAAACTCTTTAACGGACTCCTTGCCTGCATTGAAGCGTTTTCCACTCCAAAATTCTCTCAACACTTCATTTTGCTTATTGCTAGACCAATACTCATTAATGAAAGCTGTTTTAAACTCCGCTAATGTTTTACACTTCAACATAACATCAGCTGACCAACGCATGGCGTCACCTGCTAAATGGCTTTTAACAAATGAGATTTTCTCTCGCTCAGACCAAGTTGGTGGAATCACATCTTCAAAATCGTTCCAGAAATCTAGCGGATGGATATTTTTATCTGGATCGAACCGCAAGAACTGCCGACACCCGATAAAAGCGGCGTTTGCAGCTACAACTTGTATACTACCATTACCAGAAGTTACTGAAGCTACTTTACTTTCAATGTTAGCAATGTTAGTACTGATATTTTCTACTTTCATTTCAACATTATCTACTCTTTGCACAATATGAGTAGTATCAGTTTTGATTGCATTTACTTCTGCTTGACATATGTTTACTTTTATACTAACATCTTTAAATCTATCTGAGCACAGTTCAGATTCCGCCTCGATCTTTTCTGTTAACTTGTGCTCCAGCTTCGTATCTTCCATTTGGAAGTCTTTGCGAACCTCAGCAACTTCGGATTTAACTGCTTTATACATTTCAGAAAACTGTTGAGCAACCTTTTTCTTAATATCCTCATGATTGTAATCAATTTTATAATTCAAACTGTCTAGATCCTCTTTTAACTTATTGCAACCAGCCTTGAAGGTATCGTCCATTACCTCCAATCGTTTATTAAAATTAGTTTGGCTGGCCACAATCTCATACTTTAATTCAGCATTATTGGCTTCTAATTTATTGTACATTGCCTCAAACCGTTTATTAAAATTTGTTTGGCTGGCCACAATCCTGTTATTTACTTCAATTACATCAGATTTTAAATCAGCTGTCATTCTAGCATTACTGGCAGCTATTGCTTGTAATATAACATTTAAATCAACAGCCCCAGCATCTTTGGGTTGCTCACTAGCTGGCTTTTTATCACACTCAGGTGACGAAAAACTAGCTCCAACACCAGAATCATCAAAACTAAATGAAACTTCTGATTGATTAGTCATATCTAACTTCTCCTTCTTAAACTCTACCATCTCTGATGACTGTTTCATTTTTAATTCATCAGAGAAACTATCATCCAATAAATTTACAATTTCTACTTTCTGCTTTACTACAGGGGTCTCTATTATTGAATCATTGCCCCTTCCCACACTACTGTCAGGAGACAATACTTCATATTTCACTTTAACATTGCTACTTTCATGCATATTTACACTTGAACCGTTGTCTGGATTTACAGTTCCCTCAACAGACATAGGTTCTGATTTAAGTTTAACCTCAGTTTCTTTTGGCGGTTCCATCGCCGACAGTCTTTTAGTGCAGGTTAGTAAAATTTTTAACAGCTTTTCACTTAACTTAGTTCCTTCTGCACGACGTATGGCGTTGCCGGCGCGGCGTACCAGGATTCCTGATGCGACGTGGCACGTTGAACTGCAGATGGCTCTCCGACGGCTGTTGTGTGTTTGCGTGGCCCGCAATTGCAGGCGCTGCGCCGGCTGCTCCAGCGGACGACTGCGGTGCGGCGAGACTGGCTTCTCGCGATGCCGGCAGCACAGCTAGACTCAGTGCCAGTTCCGTCAATCCAGATGTGTTGTTAATCCAATTGCGTCGTCCACATGCACACGTAACACATTCACTGTTCTATACTCAGTTGCGTGTCGCATTTCACTCGCGAATCCGAATAGTTAAAAAAAAATCACTTTCACTTAGTTGATTTCCCGGCCGATGCACCGTACGTGGGGCGGCGAATAAATTGTAATAATAATATCGTTTGCTGTATAAATGCTTGCATGTTGAATCAGTTTCTGGCTTTTAGAATGTTGTTAATGCTGTCTTTCGCCGTTCTCAACACTGGCTCTCCATTTACTTTTTTAGCACCCGGAAAGTGATTTAACAAAACGTGGAGCCAGTAATTAGAGATCCTAGTGGCCACTTCATCTGAGAATACCATTATAGCTGCAGCTTATAGCTCTGAGGAATTAGGAGATTGTCCGGGATTTCTAATCAAAAACGGTTTTCCAAAATAGTTGAGTATATTCTGAAATTCACTGATAAAAAACACAAGTATCCCTACAACCTAACTAACAGAGCAGTTCAGAGTCTAATGCGCTGATGCAACTATAAATGTCCGAATTAAATGTTAAAAAGAATGCTCGCCATAATTTGATGAAAATATTTCATCAAACGCCACGCTAAATATTTGGTAGAATGTCTGTCCCGCGACGGCCCGTGAAAATACGACAATACGCAAACTGAAGCTAGATAATGAAAATCATCCCGGAATTAACACTTCACTTGAAATGTTTTCATGGTTCCGCGTATCTCTAGTAACTTAATACGGCACCCGAGGCTGTTTGTAGCAGTGACACTGATGCGACGCGACTCCCGACACAGATGGCGTGTCATTCAGCGTCTGGAGAGAACTGGGGCCTTCCTTCCTCGCGCAGCGTTCTTATATATATATAGACGCGGTGTGGACGGCTAAGGGAACGCCTGATCAAATCGGCTCTCCCGACTAGCCGCTGGGCTAGTAACGCACCACTTCAAGTTACATAATAATTTATAGCTTCTTTTGCTGATGGCCGATGAAGCTCTTAATTTAAACGTGCATTCAGCACGCAGGTAAGTATTGATAATAAAATTTTGACGTGGCTAAGTTAAATATTTTGGGCGAGAGAATTAATTAAATTACACTACACGCAGTAGATGAGCTCTGAACTGGCCCTTTTTAGATCCGCTATCGCTATAATTTTATAGGTATTCAAAAGAAACTTTTCACATCTTCATAGTCATAGCGGACCTCCAACCTATTTAAATCTAAACATCCTAGCCTTATTTATTAGCCTACTTAATCTATCTTGCTTCCTTCAGTTTTGAGATGAAAACCAGAAAATCATGAATTTCCACTAAAATCTTAATTTGTGAAATCCAAAGTACTGTTTTTATTAAATCATTACGAAAGATGAATCTAAATATAAATATTGAAGTCTCTAGCTCTTTTCTGTTGCGCCAATGATTTTTTCAGAAAAACGTCCAAATTTCGAAAATGGCTGAAGTTATCGAACTGATATTTAACACACATTGATTTAGTATTATTCCTGACATGCTAGAAAAGTTTTAGGTCATTTTCTTGATTTTTAAGGTATTTATGACGTCAGAGCTAGTTACAGCAGACTGGCTGGCACACAATGGAAACTGATGTGAATTTACTACAGCGTGAGTAGGCTGCTTCCCTACAAATAGAGGGCCTATAACACGTCCTTGGGGAACGCCGGATATTACTTCAGTTTTACTTGATGACTTTCCGTCTATTACTACGAACTGTGACCTTTCTGACAGGAAATCACAAATCCAATCGCACAACTGAGGCCATACTCCGTAGGCACGCAGTTTACTTAGAAGACGCTTTTGAGGAACGGTGTCGAAAGCCTTCTGGAAATCTAAAAATATGGAATCAATTTGACATTCCCTGTCGATAGCACTTACTACTTCATGAATATAAAGAGCTAGTTGTGTTTCACAAGAACAATATTTTCTGAATCCGTGCTGACTATATGTCAATAAATCGTTTTCTTCGAGGTACTTCATAACGTTCGAATACAGTATATGTTCTAAAACCGTACTGCAAATCGACGTTAGTGATAGAGGTCTGTAATTCAGCTGATTGCTCCTACTTCCCTTTTTGGGTATTGGTGTGATCTGAGCAATTTTCCAGTCTTTAGGTACGTATTTTTCTGTGAGCGAGTGGTTGTGTATAATTGCTAAAGTAGTGCTATTTTTCAGCATACTCTGAGAGGAACCTGACTGGTATACAATCTGGACCGGAGGCCTTGCCTTTATTAAGTCATTTAAGCTGCTTTGTTACATCGCGGATATCTTCCGGTACTTCTATGTTCCTCATCTTGGCAGTTGTTCTTGATTCGGTATCAATGCATCGGCAGGTGACGGACTCATGGACCATACACTTTACCAAACGCATAAACAGGTGCTGTGTATAACCGGGTCTGCGCGATGAATTACCAGCACTTTTGGAGCACGTTACCCCTGCAGAAAGACGACTGTGGTTTACGCACGATAAGGCACCACCCCATGTTTACGAATCGTGCGTGCCGCTGTACCTTCCCGCAACGTTTCAAAGGCGGTGGATTGGTCGGAGAGGCCGGTAGCACAGCATCCTCTTTCGTCGTATCTCAATCCGTTGGATCTCGGGCCATTGGAGCATACAAAGGCATTGGTGTATCGCGAATCTATCGACGATATGCCTAAGTCACAGGAGCGATGTGACACAATCCGAGTGGACACAGGTGTATTTGAAAAAGTGCGTGATTTACTGCGAATAGGTGCTGAAGGATGTGTTACAATGCGTGGTAACAACATGCAGAACAGCCTATAGTCTCTATTTCTACGTAACAACAAATGGGAATGCGAGGACAGATTAGTCCATATATCAACTGTATTGGTTTCCGGACACATCATTATGTGATTTTTTTTTTTTAATTTTGACCAGTAGTTCCTCCTGTAGGAATATATGGCACTTCTGTAAACACGTTGTACAATAAATATGGTCGCGAAACCACTTCGCCTTACACTGTAGAAACTGGAGTTAGATCCGACATATTATCTAACATATGATGGCTGTACTGAAAATATGATTTAGACATATATATTGAAATACGTTTGGAGCACCAGTTTATGGAGTGACGAAACAATCTCTAGTGATGAAAGATAGTTGTTGCCCTCATTTGACACAGGAATGCGGAGGAAGCAAGCTAAGGTAGGACATAGTTCAATGTCCTATCTACGATGTGGTCATTAGTGATGTACCACAAGCTCAGAGAGCGAAGGGTGGGGCCGAAATCAGCCGTGGTTTATTCGTGGCATTACCTTCAAGTGTTTTGGTAAAATACTCTGAACCCCTACGTGAGGGTGGTCAGACATGGATTTAAGCCCCTCTCCTCTCGTATGCAACTCTAGTTTCTTAACCGCTGCCCCGCTACGATTACCTTAAAAGTCCCAGTGTGTGCTGAAAAGTAACGCTTCCAAATTTTTTATGTGAGAGCTCTTAAAGCTTTTTAATTAAAAGAAGCGTGATTAGCATTCTGTATCTTTGTTCTTCATGTCCACGTATTTGCAACGCTCTGCCGCTAGAAGGCTCCGAATTGTAGCGTGTAACATGGCTCTGTGTCACGTAACTATGCCGGTGCGTGAGAAACAGCGTGCTGTAATCGAGTTTCGAATTCAAAGCGTTCGTCCACACATGGCGCACCCGCTCCTTCAGCATGCAAATGCCGGACCACACACGAGCGCTGCGACATCTGCAACAATCCGATGCACTGGGTTCGTTCTTATCGATTATCCTGACTTGGCCCCATGCGATGTTCTTCTGTTTCAAAACCTTAAGGAACGCCTTATAGGACTTCACTTTGATAGTAATGAAGCGGCGCAGAACAGAGGTGAGGTTGCGGCTCCGTCAACAAAGTCAAACATTCTACAGTGACGGTATCAACAAACTGGGCTCTCGTTGGGAGATATGTGTCTCTTGCCAAAGTGAAAAATGCTGAGAAATATTGAGAAAATAGGCGCGAAGAGTAAATATGTAGAATTTTGAGTTTTATTTAATAGGGTTTAAGAATTTTCACTTAAAAATTCAGAGGCATTACGTTCCAGCATGTCCTCATACATCGCTGTATCTAGCTTCTCCTTAGTTCATCGAAAGTTTGAGCACTCCTCATAGTACATAAATTTTCGTGTTTCCCGTCAAATGTAACTTGGTAATTTGCAACAGCTGTCCAAAATCAGATATTTGCAACTGTCTACGTATTATCTACAAATCCTCTTTTGTCTTGCCTAGAAGCGAATAGCGCTATTTGAATCTAGGGTGGGAACAGCTACACTGGACGATGCTCTGTCCTCCCTCCAACTGCATTTGCAGGTCTGCATTATGCTTTCTAAGTTGAGCTACCTGATCCGCTAAAGACTGCACTGCTTCTTGTGAATGGTGATCATCTGCACTTCTGATTCAGACACCATGGAGCCTTTATCTAATGCATAAGGAAAGCAACAAGAGAAACAAAATTGAATGAAGAGAAAGACAGTTAAATCTAACACTAACGCAATATAATTCATTATTTCCAACTAATCATCAGCCAGACGCGTTCCTCAAACTGTCTTGCACAACGCTTGATCCACAACATGTGAAGCATGTTATTGGGGTCGACTCCGTAGAGGCTGCACTATAACCTGCACTACTGGCCATTAAAACTGCTACACCAAGAAGAAATGCAGATGATAAACGGGTATTCATTGGACAAATACTGCAATTTGGGTACATAGATCCAGAGAAATCAGTACCCAGAGCAACCACCTCTGGCCGTAATAACGGCTTTGGTACGCCTGGACATTGAGTCAAACATAGCTTGGATGGCGTGTACAGGGACAGCTGCCCATGCAGCTTCAACACGATACCACAGTTCATCAAGAGTAGTGACTGGCGTATTGTGACGAGCCAGTTGCTCGGCCACCATTGACCAGATGTTTTCAATTGGTGAGAGATCTGGAGAATGTGCTGTCCAGGACAGCAATCGAACATTTTCTGTATCCAGAAAAGTCCATACAGGACCTGCAACATGCGGTAGTGCATTATCCTGCTGAAATGTAGGGTTTCACAGGGATCGAATTAAGGATAGAGCCACGGGTCGTAACACATCTGAAATTTAACATCCACTGTTCAAAGTGCCGTCAATGTGAACAAGAGGTGACCGAGATGTGTAACCAATGGCACCCCATACCATCACGCCAGGTGATACGCCTGTATGGGGATGACGAATACACGCTTCCAATTTGCTTTCACCGCGATGTCGCCAAACACGCATGCAACCATCATGATGCTGTAAACAGAACCTGGATTCATCCGAGAAAATGACGTTTTTCATTCGTGCACCCAGGTTCGTCGTTGAGTACACCATCGCAGGCGCTCCAGTCTGTGATGCAGCGTCAAGGGCAACCGCAGCCATGGTCTCCGAGCTGATAGTCCATGCTGCTGCAAACGTCGTCGAAGTGTTCGTCCTGATAGTTGTTGTCTTCGAAACGTCCCCATCTCAGGGATCGAGACGTGGCTGCACCATCCGTTACAGCCATGCGGATAAGATGCCTGTCATCTCTGCTGTTAGTGATACGAGGCCGTTGGGATCCAGCACGGCGTTCCGTATTACCCTCCTGAACGCACCGATTCCATATTCTGCTAACAGTCATTGGTTCTCGATCAACTTGAGCAGCAACAGCGAGATACGATAAACCGCAATAACGATAGGCTGCAATCCGACCTTTATCGAAGTCGGAAACGTGATGGACGCATTTCTCCTCCTTACACGAGGCATCACAACAACGTTTCACCATGCAACGCCGGTCAACTGCTGTTTGTGTATGAGAAATCGGTTGGAAACTTTCCTCATGTCAGCACGTTGTAGGTGTCGCCACCGGCGCCAACGTTGTGTGAATGTTCTGAAAAGCTAATCATGTGCATATCACGGCATCTTCTTCCTGTCGGTTGAATTTCGCGTCTGTAGCACGTCATCTTCGTGGTGTGGCAATTTTAATGAACAGTAGTGTATTATGCACTGAAGAGCCAAATGAATTGGTATAAGCATGCGAATTCAGATACAGCGATTTGTAAACAGGCATAAACGGTGCTACGGTCGGGTATGCCTATATAAGACATCTAGTGTCTAGCGCAGTTGTAGATCGGTTGTAGATGCTACAATGGCACATTATCAAGATTTAAGTGCGTTTGAACGTGGTGTTACAATCGGCGCAAGAGCGATGGGACACAGCATCTCCGAGGTAGTGGTGAAGTGGGGATTTTCCCGTACAACCATTTACAATTTGTACAGAAACCAGATGGCAGTTATAAGAGTCGAGGGACATGAAAGGGAAGCAGTGGTTGGGAAGGGAGTAAGACAGGGTTGTAGCCTCTCCCCGATGTTGGTCAATATGTATATTGAGCAAGCAGTAAAGGAAACAAAAGAAAAATTCGGAGTAGGAATTAAAATTCATGGAGAAGAAATAAAAACTTTGAGGTTCGCCGATGACATTGTAATTCTGTCAGAGACAGCAAAGGACTTGGAAGAGCAGTTGAATGGAATGGACAGTGTCTTGAAAGGAGAATATAAGATGAACATCAACAAAAGCAAAAAGAGGATAATGGAATGTAGTCTAATTAAGTCGGGTGATGCTGAGGGAATTAGATTATGAAATGAGACACTTAAAGTAGTAAAGGAGTTTTGCTATTTGGGGAGCGAAATAACTGATGATGGCCGAAGTAGAGAGGATATAAAATGTAGACTGGCAATGGCAAGGAAAGCGTTTCTGAAGAAGAGAAATTTGTTAACATCGAGTATAGATTTAAGTGTCAGGAAGTCATTTCTGAAAGTATTTGTATGGAGTGTAGCCATGTATGGAAGTGAAACATGGACGATAAATAGTTTGGACAAGAAGAGAATAGAAGCTTTCGAAATGTGGTGCTACAGAAGAATGCTGAAGATTAGATGGGTAGATCACATAACTAATGAGGAAGTATTGAATAGGATTGGGGCGAAGAGAAGTTTGTGGCACAACTTGACCAGAAGAAGGGATCGGTTGGTAGGACATGTTCTGAGGCATCAAGGGATCACCAATTTAGTATTGGAGGGCAGCGTGGAGGGTAAAAATGGCAGAGGGAGACAAAGAGATGAATACACTAAGCACATTCAGAAGGATGTAGGTTGCAGTAGGTACTGGGAGATGAAAAAGCTTGCACAGGATAGAGTAGCATGGAGAGCTGCATTAAACCAGTCTCAGGACTGAAGACCACAACAACAACAACAACAACATTTCACGTGTGAACCGTGAATATCAGGAATCCGGTAAAACGTCAAATCCCCGATATCGCTGGAAAAAGATCCTGCAAGAACGGGACGAATGACAACTGAACAGAATCGTTCAACGTGAGAGAAGTGCAACCCTTCCGCCTATTGCTGCAGATTTCAATGCTGGGCTGTCAACAAGTCTCAGCGTGCGAACGATTCAGCGAAACATCGTCGAAATGGACTTTTAGAGCCGAAGGCCCACTCGTGTACCCTTGATGACTGCACGACATGCCTCGTCTGGGCCCGTTAACACCGACGTTGGACTGTTGATGACTGGAAACATGTTGCCTGGTCGGACGAGTATCGTTTCAGATTGTATCGAGCGGATGGACGTGTACGGGTATGGAAACAACCTCATGAATCGATGGACCCTGCACGTCAGCAGGAGGCTGTTCAAGCTTGTGGAGGCTCTGTAATGGCGTGGGATGTGTGCAGTCGGAGTGATATGAGGCCCTTGATACATCTAGATACGACTCATGACAGGTGACACGTACGTAAGCTTCCTGACTGATCGCCTACAACCATTCACGTCTATTGTGAATTCCGACGGAACTGAGCAATTCCAGCAGGACTATGCGACGCCATAAACGCCCAGAATTGCTACAGAATGGCTCCAGGAATACTCTTCTGAGTTTCAACACTTCCACAGGCAACCAAATTCTCCTGACATGAACATTTTTGAGCATATCTGGGATGCCTTGCAAAGTGCTGTTTAGAAGAGATCTCCACCCATTTGTACTCTTATGGATTTACGGACAGCCCTGGAGTATTTGTGGTGTCAATTTGCTGCAGCACTATTTCAGACATTAGTTGAGTCCATGCAACGTCGTGTTGCAGCACTTCTGCGCTCTCGCGGGGGCCGTACACGATATTAGACAGGTGTACGAGTTTCTTTGGCTCTTTAGTATGTTACACTGGGTGCACGTACCCGTGGCATACTGTCATGCGATACTGCAGTGCCCGTGTTATTCCGAATTACGATGCAACTTTCCTTCGGACATGTACGCATGGGTGTGGCTTTGAGTCGTGCTCGGACAGCCAAATGATAGACGATCGCTCGCGTTTTACGGGAAATCCGAGTTCGAGTCCTGATCCGGCACAAATTGTCATGGTCGCCATTCCATCATACAGTTGATGGTTTTCTATATTCGCAATTGCGAATACATTTCATGCCTACTGTTATAATCTTCCTTGAACTGAATCACATATATGCTCTCGTCGGCTCTAACAAATTTCACTCTTAAATTCATTTGCAAATCTAATCGGTATGTCATCATACTTGAAGGAATGAGAAATAAGAAAGGTAGCTTCCTCGTTTGCGATGTTTTAGAATAATGCGTGTGAAGTGTGTATAAAAATATTGAATTAGACAAAACATACCAGACTGAAAGTCAATTGTGAAACAATATAAAATTATTTACAAAAATATAACGTCGATACTACTGTAGGGAAAGACAATAACGATGATAAACAATATCACAGTGAAGAATAGGAGCCGGCAAGAGTGACCGAGAGGTTCTAGGCGCTTCTGTCTGGAACCACGCGACCGCTACGGTCGCAGGTTCGAATCCTGCCTCGGGCATGTATGTGTGTGATGTCCTTAGGTTAGTTGGGTTGAAGTAGTTCTCAGTTCTAGGGGACTGATGACCTCAGAAGTTAGGTCCCATAGTGCTCAGAGCCATTGGAACCAAAGAATAGGATGAAGTAAAACATTTATATCTTTGTATAAGGATAGTAGATGGAAAAGATAAGTTATTACTCGTTCTTCTGCTGTTTCTGATTCTCATGCCGGCCGCTGGTTGCCGAGCGGTTCTAGGCGTTTCAGTCTGGAACCGCGCGACCGCTACGGTCGCAGGTTCGAATCCTGCCTCGGGTATGGATGTGTGTGATGTCCTTCGGTTAGTTAGGTTTAAGTAGTTCTAAGTTCTAGGGGACTGATGACCTCCGATGTTAAGTCCCATAGTGCTCAGAGCCTCGTCTGATTCTCATGTTACTATTGTTAGAAATATATTGTGTGTAGCGTTGAACGCTAGCAGATGTTCTTTTTGTTCTTTCGACTAGACGATAAAAAAGGTGTGTATCAGGTTACTGATGGAAATATATGTGTAAAAGTCAGTTCATTGTATTATTTCAAGAACATTCCAGCCACTCATCGCAATTTTTTAATTGAAAAGAGAGAATAATTAGTATTTTTCAGCTTTCAAGAAGACGAAAGCAGTATCGATGACTGGCAACAATTGGCCGCCATTACGCGGCGGACTTAATATTAACTTTTCTTACAGCTTTCCACAAGAGCAGAAGTGATAAAATCATTTTAAAACATTTTTTAATTTTAATCTGAATAATTCCATGAGTTAATATTGCGAGAGTTCAAATACTTCCTGAGATACTATTTGTCGTAGATCTGTGAACTTTGGCCTTGACTGTATTTAGATGAAAACCAGTTATGATAATCTTGTAGGGAGCCTGGCTCTCATTTAAACTGAAAACATACATTTATTTTGGCCTCCTATACGTTACTCTGCTTCTGACGGTCTACATACGCAAAGAAAATAATTAATGCTACCTCTTATCTTACGTAGTATCAAAAAGCATAAAACCAATATAGAATATTTAAAGAGAACCGTTAGATAGCTCATCACACGGAGCTGAAGGTGTACGTCGTGGGCCACGACGTTGCTCGAGTCCACTGGCCACGTCTGACCGCCCCTCCCAGCTTCTCATCGAGGGAAGCGGTGACAGCTTCCTGCTCACTTTGCCGCAGGTTACGGACGCTAATTTGAAAGGCAGTGGCGCAACAGCAGTTTTCCTTGCTCTGACAGCGAATGTGAGGATTTTATATAACATCCTTGTAGAAATATTCCTCGGGCTACGATAAATGATTGGCGGAATCTTCTTTCACTAGTGAACAACATGTTCCCCACAAAATAATGAGATGAAATTCTATCGCATAAATAGCAGGGGTGAACATATCAGTGTCAGCCGAAACTTCGTCGTTGTTTTTTTTGTGACTGAACATCACCGTGAGACGGAAGACTCCATCGTCGTTTATTGCAGACTGCCCAGTAAACTTCAAACTTTTACCAATGAATATCTACAGTCTTGCTTTACGCATCCGTACAACTTAAAACCACGCGAATACCACACACAGCTGCCGTGTAGATTCCTTTTGTTTTGATAAAGATACATTGTCATATGCGCGCGTGTAGTAACTAAAATGAAATGGAAAATACTTTTGTCTGCAGCGAAAACTTCAAGTTTTGCGTAACGCGTGAGTTGAATTATATCTGCACCAAAGTATTAACAGGGCTCATGAATGGAACTGATTTTCCATGTTGAATACTTCGCGAACTTATCAGTGGATCGAGGTGGAATGACTGCCTCGTGCAGAGGAAACGAAATGCTCGAATCCTGTCTAGGTGATCGATGGGGATTTTAGATCTGTTGATACTTTGTGTGTGGCTTATAAATGTAAAATTCGAGCTTAAGTGAATTTATTGTAAACGTATCACAAACGTAATACAGCAGAATAGTTAAGATTAGTGTGTGAATCGTACCTTCAATATGACTAGTGAGATAGTTTATTTATGAAATACCGGTTAACAAAATAAAACAACTATCGTCGTAATATAGCGAAAAATCACTGACTGGAGAAGGGAATTACAGAGTATATGTGTCCAGAACATAAAAGATGAGTTACTGCAAATTATAGACTAGTAGTTAACAAAATCATGTAACCAGTTATTGAACATGATATTATTATGACATAGTTTGAAGTCTGCACTAAGTCATCAGATGACAATTTCGTTTTTTAATTCAGTACCATCGCCGTCGTAAAATCAGTGATGTCGATAATTTTGTAGTTAATCTGTATTATCGTTAAGTATTATCTTCGAGAGCTCGGTATATGTCCTTCACATTCACCACCATTTTACAGACTGTATTTTCTGAATATGATTGACGTGTGCAAATCTGCCAGTTGTACATAGTTACGAAGCAGATATGTTCTGATTTAAATGATGCAGTCATGTCCAGACAAAGAATAATACACTCTAAGACAAAAGGAAAAGAAAAAAAAACGACCCACCACGAAGGACTTGTCCGAATGGGACGAAACCGGTAAACTTGCTGCACATGTACAGACGAACAAATGATTACAATACCAGAAAGAAACAGATGATCTATTCGGTAGAGAGAACTTCAGAAGTTGAGCAAGTCAATAACTTGTCGATCCATCTCTGGTCCTTATGCAAGCACTTGTTCAGCTTTGGATTACCGAGCGAGGTGGCGCAGTGGTTAGCACACAGGACTCGCATTCGGGAGGACGACGGTTCAATCCCGTCTCCGGCCATCCTGATTCAGGTTTTCCTTGATTTCCCTAAATCGTTTCAGGCAAATGCCGGGATGGTTCCTTTGAAAGGGCACGGCCGATTTCCTTCCCAATCTTTCCCTAACCCGAGCTTGCGCTCCGTCTCTAATGACCTCGTTGCGACGGGACGTTAAACACTAACCACCACCACCAGCTTTGGATTGATTCATAGAGTTGTTGGATACACCCTCCTTGGCGATATTGTGTCAAGTTCTGTCCGATTTGGGTGTTAAAATTCGAAACGTTTGGTGGTCTCTGCCCATAATACTCAAAATGTTCTCAACTTTGATGGCCAACGTAGGGTTTGACAAGCACAAACACAAGCCGCAGAAACTCGCGAATTTTGTGGGCGGGCAGTATCTTGCTGAAGTGTAAGCCCAGGATGACTTGCCAGGAAGTGCAACAAAACGGGGCGTAGAATATCGTCGATGTACCGCTGTGCAGTGAAGGTGCTGCAGATGGCAACTAAAGGGTTCCGGCTATGAAAAGAAATGGCACCCTAGCCCATCACTCCTGGTTGTCGGGCTGTATGGCCGGCGAGTCAGGTTGATGTCCCATCGCTGGCCGGGGCGATTCCGGACACGTCTTCGCGGTCTGGAATCTCACTGACTAGAGTAGAATAGTCTTCAGTGATGAGTCCCGCTTCGAACTCAGCCCCGATGATTAGCGAAGACGTCGACGATTTTCTACACCCCGTTTTGTTGCCCTTCATGGCAAGTCATCCTGGGATTACATTTGAACAAAATAGTGCCCGCTTGCACACGGCGGAAGTTGCTACCGCCGCACACTACACTACTACAAAGAGAAGCGGTAGTGTAACATTACGTATACTTAACTAAGAGTATTGGTGAAGCGATTAGTAATTAGATTTAGCTATTAACAGTATAATTACAGATGTGTAATTAATTCAGACCGTGGTGCCAAAGTATCCTGGCCGATTACAAACGATGACCTCGCCACATTAAATACATTTCGTAATAATTCACTGGATGTGTAGGTAGAAAACTTAAAGCAGCTACTCACAGAGGTCCATATTGGGCTGTAGATATCGTAGGGCAGTGAAATCTGGTAGATATTCTAGTGCGTTATAGCAGAATCGATTAACGCTGGAAAAAATTAGTTCCAATTTTGGCCACCAGTCGCAAATCTGTAGCGTGAATGGTAGAAAAACGTATAGAAATGTTTCCATGTGTAACGGATTTGGAAAGGGACTTGGGCAGAAAAGATCCAACAACTGAGAAAAGCATAATGTTGATCTTATTATTGACCGCTTCTTGCACAATGTATTCAATATGAGCACCGCATAAGTCGACGAATTGCTGTACAGCGCCGGATCTGCACCTGGTGGCCAAATTATTTGCAGCGTAAATCGATTCCTTATTAACGCATCAGTATGTCTACCAAGTTTCGCTGCCATACGATGATTACAGCCCGCACTGGATCTCCTTAATCACAAATGCCTGGTACAGCAAGCAAAAGTAGCATCATTTAGATTTTAGGTTAACTGTGCATCATTTGGATACTTTTTTTAATTTCTGTTCATTCTTCACCCAAAGACACGTGCTGTAAGGTACCAAAATTATTAGTGTTTGACGCGCGTATTTACTTTGAATATCCGACTGATCATGTAACAGGCGATAGTAAAAGTACACACAACATGTGGGCAGGGTGGGTTCTTCCTTGGCTCGGGTATGAGGTAGAATGAAACAGCATTTTTACATAAGATAACTTTTATTGAAAGTTTTGTATAACGGTTCCTTACTGGATTGTTCTGGCTGGGAGAGCGGCAGCTGTGTCGTTTGCAGAGCCTCTGCTGCGTGAGCGGCGGCGTCTGATTACGCCTGGCGGTGTGTATCTCGTGTCGCCGTTTCGCCCAGTTGATTGGAGACGCGCATTGTGTGGTGGCCCGTTTAATTATTGAGAACGAAGTCGTGAATCGGATGGTGATACCTTGGATGTGGCGTCCTAGTGTTTCTCTTCTCTAAGCGGCCGCGTGTGTCAGTGTTGTGCGTCGGCCAGCGGAGCGGCGCGGTGGGGGAAGGCCAGTGTCCTGGACTCGAACAACGGACTCCCGTTTGCCTGTCAGATCTTCATCACCAGCTCACAGGTGACTGCTGATGTGAGGCCGTCTCCTTCTCGTCCTCACGAGTCACCCTGGACGTAAAAATCAGTCTTCAAATACCTTTTAACTTCTGTCTTCTGGCGGCGAGGCTGCTGCTTGCTATTCCATTACAGCGGCGGATTTGGTGGTTCTGTGTACGACGTAGTCTCTTCCTGCATGACGGTCATCAGCACCGAAACTGAACTGAAAACTACTGTCGGGCCCACTGCGTCTCACGTATTTATTTACTTCAGTTCACTGGAGGTGAACGACTTCACGGTCATTGCCTCGTCTGTCACGTTGAAAAGTTTCTCGAAGAATCTTTTTATCTTCAGTCATTGGCTCTTGGAATGTAGGCGAGGGCCTTTGATCACATGAGAGCCGGTCGGGCGATGCCCTGACGACTGAATCGACAGCTTCCGCTTATGTGGGGAGGGCGATGGCTTTTCCTGAACATGCTGACTTAGCGGTCATTGTCTCTTCTGCTGTGCCCGCTGTTTGCTAGTATGTAAGTAAACTAAGTTTTTCATTTATTTTCTAATTTCTACTTCACTTCACATTGATTTCACTAATTTATTTACCTATCTTAAGTACTACTCAACAGTAGCACGTCAAGTCACTGGAAGAGGTAGGTCAGAAGTGGTCGGTGGTGAGCCTTCAGGTTGAGACATTCTGGGGTGGTATCCTCTCTGCGAGTCAGAGTATGCTGTTTGAGGGTGATGGACCTTGTTGATGGGCCATAGCACTTAGAACTTTTCATGTGAATGTGAATCGTGAATGGCAGGAAGGAACTGATGCAGTACACTGGTAAGCCAGAACATTACGACCACTTCCCACCGCGACGTTGGATGCCGTCTGGTAGTGTTGCGGGCACGTGACGCGGTGCAGACATGGACGGGGGATCACCCTAGCGAAAATATGGGCTGCAAATGGGGAAATCCATTCAGATACGCGACTTCGATAAAGGTCAGATTATTATTATTCACAGCCAGTGTACAAGTGTCTCGAAAACTGCGAAGCTGGTTAGTGTTGACGTGCTACTGTCGTGAGCATCTACAGAAAGAGGTAGAAGGACAATGAAACTACCACTAGGCGATAAATGGTTGGACGTCCGCGACTCTTCACATAACGTGGGATTCTGGGGCTTATCTGCTCTGTAAAGTAGGACAGATTATGTTCTGTGGCATTTCTGGAGAAGGAGCACAATGCAGGTGCACGCGCAAATGTTTCGGAGCACACCGCTCATCGTACATTGTTCAACATGGAGCTCCACAGCCGACCACTCCGACGTGTTCACATGTTGGCTCAACGACATCGAAATTTACGATTGCAGTTCGCACGGGACCATCGGGATTCGACCGTGATCAATGGAAACGTGTCGGCTCATCGGGTGATTCACATTTTTGCTACAGTAGGTCGATGGTCGTCTCCACGAATGACACCATAGTTGTGAAAGGCGGCGCGTAAGGTGCAGAACGCCATGGACGCAGGTTGATGGGAGCAGTGTTATGCTATGGTAGATATTCTCCTGCGCTTGGATGATACCTGTGGTAGTAACACAGTTGCGAATCACCTGCATCCCTTCATGCTTGGTGCCTTCCCCGAAGGTGATGTCATCTTTGATAAGTGATGTGTTGGCAGAAGAGCCAACACCGTGTTGCTAGAGGAGGCCGAAATGCCCGCGTTTAAGCTCACGCAGACTGGCGTGAGGTCTGGAACAGTTAAAGGAGTTGAGTCTAATAAATAAAGAACGAAGCTCTTGAAATACTTAACTTTAATCCACAATTGGAGAACATCGCTCTTGTTGATACATGAATTATAATCTCAATATAAACTGGTAATGGCGCCTTGCTAGGTCGTAGCAAATGACGTAGCTGAAGGCTATGCTAACTATCGTCTCGGCAAATGAGAGCGTATTTGTCAGTGATCCATCTCTGGCAAAGTCTGCTGTACAACTGGGGCGAGTGCTAGGACGTCTCTCTAGACCTGCCGTGTGGCGGCGCTCTGTCTGCAATCACTGACAGTGGCGACACGCGGGTCCGACGTATACTAATGGACCGCGGCCGATTTAAAGGCTACCACCTAGCAAGTGTGGTGTCTGGCGGTGACACCACAATAAGTATAATTGTCCGTGTCTCAGAGCCTGAACCGTGTTACATGGTTCGAGGAGCATTATAGCGAACTCACGTTGATGTCTTGGTGACGAAATTCATCTGATGTAAATCCTATGTAGCACATCTGAGTCGCTATATGGCGCTGTTACCGCGTACGCCAATCAGCCGCCCGTTAATTGCACGAATTCCATGACCTGTGCATAGACGTCTAATACGTCCAAAAACCTACCAACAAACTGTCGGATCCGTGATACACAAAATCAGTGGTGTATTGCGTTACAAAGAAGGACAAACAAGCTATTAAGCTCAAAAAATTGGTTCAGATGGCTCTAACCACTATGAGACTTAACATCTGAGGTCATCAGTCCCCCAGACCTAGAACTACTTAAACCTAACGAACCTAAGGACATCACATACATCCATGCCCAAGGCAGAATTCAAACCTGCGACCGTAGTAGCAGCGCGGTTCCGGGCTGAAGCGCCTAGAACCGCTCGGCCACAGCGGCCGGCAGCTATTAAGCAGGTGGTCATAATGTTCTGGCTCATCAGTGTATATTCGGCCAGCTTTACCATTGGTTTACGGAGCTGCTGTAACCGGCAGGTGTGTAGCATAAAAATAAAAAAAATGGCTCTGAGCACTATGGGACTTAACATCTATGGTCATCAGTCCCCCTAGAACTTAGAAATACTTAAACCTAACTAACCTAAGGACATCACGCAACACCCAGTCGCATAAATATAAGCTCAAGTTTAAATTTCAACACTTCAGTGTGGACTACAATACTGATGGCGTTGTTAAGTCAACCTTCTCACATAAACGTTAGTTTTTGTTGGAGCATCTAGACACAGCTGCTCACTACGGTAGGTTTCTAGTACGACGTGTGTACAGTCTCCCCCTAGGCAACGAAGAAGATCCGAACCATGTGAGTCTCTAATTTTTAGGAATCTACGTGGGGTAAGCAGTTGCATCACGCTTAATACGTGCCGTGGGACACGTGAACAGCGTTAGCAGCAAGAAAAGACAGAACGGTCGTAGACTGAATGTTTGAAACATCATTTCCAAAACAGCAACAGTAAGGCATTAGAAACAACTATTAAAATAATTCTCACGCAAACCGGGCCGGAGGCAGTCTCATGTTCGAAACGCCTCAAAAGTCTGGCCCCGGTAGCTGAGTGGTCAGCGTGACGGAGTGTCAATCCTAAGGTCCCGGGTTCGATTCCCGGCTGGGTCGGAGATTTTCTCCGCTCAGGGACTGGGTGTTGTGTTGTCCTAACCATTATCATTTCATCCGCATCGACGCGCAGGTCGCCGAAGTGGCGTCAAATCGAAAGACCTGCACCAGGCGAACGGTCTACCCGCCGAGAGGCCTTAGCCACACGACGTTTCAACGCCTCAAAAGAAACGTTCGGGAACATAATAAATGTATGGTACTCAGAAAGGCTAAGAATGCCAAAGTTTTTATTCCTTCAAATGACAATACTCTCTTGAGAGCAATAAATACCTTACAAGGAAAATTCACTAAACTTCACTAAAACCAAAGTCGAGATCGCAATAACCCTTTTTTATTAATGCCCGTTTCGGCTTATTTTAAACCATCTTCAGTTTTTTTGGGCCCTCTGTGGCTGGTGCTGGCGGCTCTTCGGTTTTTCACGTGATGCCACGACCGTCCACAGTGTGCGAACGTGGTATCACATGAGAAACAGAGGAGCCTCCAGCACGAGCCATAGGGAGCCCAAAAAAATCCGAGGGTGGATTTAACATAAGCCGAAACGACTCACAATAAACAAACGTTATTGCGACTTTCACTGTTGTTTTAAGCATGTATAGCAGCAGCTCGCTGCCCTCCATGGACAATGTTGTCTAAATTTATGCAAACCTTATTAAAGTTTTGCTAGTGTTTTTAATCTTTGATTATACCAAGAACGTATGTAATTTCTCAGACAGAGTCTAAGACAGACTCGAAATATTATAAATAGATTCGTCATAATAATTATTCACTAAAGTAGTTAATTATTTAACGTCCCGTCGACGACGAGTTATTGGAAAGAAAGTCTTTAAATGTGATTGGGTAATTATGGGGAATGAAATGTGTCGTATTCTTTCCAAATGGAACTATACCAACATTTGTCTTAAGCAATTTACCGAAACTAAAGATATTAAAATCTAGACAGTTGGACGTGCATTTGAAACCAATCCTCCTGAGCACAAGTTCATTTGCGCGAACACCCTGTAATTAAGTACATCTGAGAGGGTGAAATCTGCAATTATTCAAAGACGTATAAATCACTATAATGATTTTTGTGGAATTCCAACACTGGGTTTGACAGAAGGACCAACAATTTAATTTAGTCGTACTATTTCCATAGTTTTCTGTATTAGTTGAGTTCACATTTGAGTTACTGGTGTTTAGTTTCCTACGTATTCGAACATTTCCAAACCAATAACTGAGTCGTCCGCATGTGGTTAATGATATTAATTTCATAGTATAACATTATACATTTTGAGCTGCTCTGTTTGTGAACTCAGTTTATAGTGGTTTGTAGCATTAAGGGCGCAGAAAGTTCAAATGTGAACTATTGAGAACATTTTGAAATCTGTAAATATTATATTATGAGATTATTTTACTAATCACATGAGAACAACTCATATAATGCTTTCAGAATGAGCAAATACTTTCGACCCTAGTCACCATTAATTTAATTGTGAACACTGGTCGGATACATCCTTGCGAACCGTTAGCGAACTGTGTAATGCTTTCAAATTACGCACGCTACAAGTTTACTCGTTCAAAGGATTTTAATACAGTTCAGCCAATGAGTGATTCTGGTTCGTCTATTTCACATGTTGGTGTATTCTGTGTCATTTGCAATGCAAATTTAAAATACTGAAGACTGTCGGTAGAGCACTTGCCCGCGAAATGCAAAGGTCCCGAATTCCAGTCTCGGTCCAACACACAGTTTTAAATCTGCCGGGAAGTTTCACCGAAGACTGTGTCATTCAAATGAAGATCTTCGCGATTTGTCTTTTAAATGGTCACGCTTTTCGAGCAGTAGAGCGATCTTAGCAGGATATGAAGTGAAACTGATACTTCATCGTGTGTCATATCTGGAGCAGCACTGCTACACTTCCAACAGCAGTAGGTTGCACGTAGCTTGTTAACAGTGAATGGGGTGTTAGAACTTTGACGAAAACAGAAACTGATAGGGATTCGCAGAAGTTTCAGCGGATTCCTTTTGCTTCTCCTGTTCGTGCTTTTACCGGACTGAAAAGTAAATAGGGTAGAAAGCTATTTCTCTGAGAGAGACGGAAAGGAAGTATGAAGAAGCCGCTTTTGCCAATCCATCGAGTGCCTGACAGAAGTCGAAATTCTATGAGTCATATTTTCCGATACACATTCCACTTTTTCACTTCGCCCTACTTTGCTAGAATCTACCAATACCCTGACTTGAATTAGGTACATCTGATGTTACGGTTCCGTATCATTTCATGTATTATTTCCATTTTATTGATTAACGTAAATGTTTTGAATGGTACGTCGTTCTGGAAAGAAAATAGCGTCTCTTTTTTTGTACAGAGTGGGGCATTTTAACTTGCGCATAGGATAATAAAGCTTTTCTTTCCAAAAGAACCCTCCAATTTTGCAAGAGTCTAACTTCCACATGCATGCACAGACTACCTCAAGGTATTCCGTACAACTGCGTCTAGGATCAAACCGTTCACGTACCTTTCAGAATTTTCAGTGTGCTGTCCACAGCGCACACGATAAAGAAGCATACGATAGTCAAACTCGTCCCATATTTTATGAGCTTGTCTGGAGATAAGGCGTTCACTACTGTTGCTGTACAGCGTCAGAGTTCAGACAAATGTTGTGGAAGGGAGCCACAGAAACAGAGTCCTTCATAAAACCCGCAAAAATCACTTATCTTGAGATACGGCAATCTTAGAAAACAATGGTGCAACATAAGATCCGCACACCCCTAGCCGTCAAACCGTCTCTGAGGGGGCACATTGTTAGTATATGTTCTCATGTGAATATGTCAATGTAGTGGTGCTCCATATTCTTAGCATATTTCTCCGTGCTATGTCTCTTTATGAACTACGTTTGCGCCTCACACTACATTTTGCGTGTGCAAACAGGGTAAATTTGAACCTCTGTATCTCTGAGACGGATAAACATACGAGGAATATTTGCAAAGTCGTTCGAGAGCAAGAACATATGAATATATCGTAAGAATTACAGCCATTTGCTGCACATAATAGCTTCAGAACCCGCAGGGGGGTTTTGGAACCCAAAAATCCGGTGTTTCTCGATAATGGATGAAGATTTTTGAAACAGAGGAAATGGTTCTTCCATATAAATGCGTAGGGAATATACCGCTAAAATTTGAACGATTTTCTAAGGTTATTTCTCATTTAGATTTCACGTAACACCAGATTTTACGTGTAGGAGTAGGGTAACTCTAAACCAATGTATCTTGGAAATGGAAAAAGATATCAAGAAAAATTTCAACGATGTTCGAGATCGGGATCATAAGAATATATCGATAAATTTTCAGCAATTTTCTCTGCATAGCCGTCTAGGAATCCTCGGCTGGAGTTTGATCCGCTGGTGACAGCGAAAATGTAGTAAGAAATACTTTTTTTCTGAGGTTTTACGAGGAGCCGTCCGTGATCTTATCTTGCCTCCATAAGTCCCATCAAGCCCAACGTCGACCACATCAAATGCAAAAAGAACCAACCGATTTGTCCATTTGCCCAAGCAGGGGGGAGTGTGGACTATTCATACTTTGACCCTGGACTGTAGGGCAATGACAGTAAGACGATCCTTCTGTTGGGTATATAAACGGTTCCTTGCCCAACCGTTATTTTTTTTTCATGTCAATTATAATTTAAGAAAGTTTCATTTCGTACAATAATTTCTTGATTTGTGTTAAGCTTAACCAAATCCTTCTCACAGTTTTACAAGCATAATTCGATTCACAAACATACTTATACCCTCCAAAAATCTTCAACTTATGCATTAAAACTTTACAAACAATTTTTAAACTATTCGTGAGTTTTACAAAAATATTAAATTTCGAATCCTACTAATTACCTTGCAAATTTTTAATTAACATCAGTGAATTGCTAAACCCATTTTTATGTATATATACCCTATATTTTAACAAACACATTACACGCTAGAATCTTAATCTCCCAAGAAAATGTTAACATATGGTTTTCTTAACTTAGACATGTTGAAAATATGAAATACAAGGAAATATTATTGATGTGTCAAGGTTAAAGTTTAAAAGCATTCTTAATAAAGATCTGTTTCTGACTCACAAGGTTATTCAAAAATTAAATATTTTTAAACAACAATAAACGTCGTGTGTTTGTAAATTTTTTCTTTTTTTCAGTTTAATCGGATACTAGTCTGTCACAGACAGTCCTTTCTCCTATATCTGCAATGTGGTTTATTGAATTCGTCACTCTCCTTTTCATGTGCCTCGACATGTCTCCACTGAGCATTGAATGACAGTTGGCAATGTGCCTCAACGTGTCTCCACTGAGCATGGAGTGACGGTCGGCAGAGAGAAAGGTTGCTGAAGGTATGAGCGTTTCGTGAATGCTTGGTTGCATAAGTTCCATTCCACATGTCCCCATGGCGAAATTGTATTAGAGATATATTCTTGGCAGTATAAAAACGCGTCTTCGTCATTCCTCGAATCATTATGCCAATTCATCGTTGGTCAATTCGTTCCCTGTTTTCAATACGAGTAGTCATCTCCCATCTCTCGGTGTGACATCCGAAAGTATTGTAATTTGCCATAAGGAATATCGGATATTTGGACTGCTATATCAGTTAAAATTGGATTCTTTGTAGGTAGGTAAATGCAATAATGGTATTGTATGGGATGGGATTTGGAAAGGTTTCTTGATCTCTTCTGGTCCAGGCTCTTCTTTCTTCCAAATCTTCTGCCTTCTATCTTCTGTTCTTGTTGCATCTTGTTGTTTTCTCACTTGTGTCTTCATTCTTCTCTGGACCGGGAATTGGGACTGAAGACCTGTTTTACCTCGTTATTGTTTAATCTGTTCTTATGGTGTTTTCTTTCAAATCGTTCTGTATCCTTTATTGTGTCAGATTGTTCATCAGCATAGCTTGGACAGCCTCCTATGAGTGTTCAGGGAATTCTGCTGTTGATGAATTCCGTATGGTGTAAATGGCTCTGAGCACTATGGGACTTAACTTCTGAGGTCATCAGTCGCGAATTCCGTACGGTATGATAACAGTTTCCGCCATTCTGAACCTCGAGTACAGAAATGCGCCTCTTCTTATTCCAGTGAATTTAAGCACCCGATCGTCCTTGATGTGATATATCCATCTCCATTCCGGTTCGGCGGACATCCATCATCTCTTTTTATGCTGCTCTAAAGAGTTTGCGATAGAAGTGCTAAGTACCGTACACTTTCGCGGAACAGTTGTTATAACGACTGAATGTGGCTTTCACATGAATGAAGCTCACGACATGGTACATGGTGATCGTATCCAGGATGCGTTGTAGATCTCCAAAGTTTTCCACAGAGGTGTTATCCTCTTGGACTGTTGCTTCCATCAAGGCACCTTCTTTCGTCATCTCGTAAGCTGACGTACCAGGCACTCACACTCTGTGTCCCTTCCTCTCACACCTAACCGTTCTACTCAGTTTTGCTGTCGATAGGGCCGCAATAATGCTGCATCATGCTTTACGACGTCGTGTATCATACAATACTGTCCAAACTTTCGTCTATCTCACTTTTCTTATATCCTCACACATTCTCTAATTTACATTATATTATTACCTATCTTATCATAACCCTTACTCCCTTAAAATATGTTACAGGCTTTACAAACACTAAATTGTTAAGAAACTTCACAAAAGTTGTTATTTAAACTATACAAAAATTTTTCCTATGACCCTTTTATTACTTTACGTCTTTTATCCCCATTCTATGTAAACATTTTATTAGTATAAATATCATGGTTTCCTCATCTTCATAACGATGGATAGTAAGAGTGAAATTGATGGTGATGGAAGGTTAGTGTGTTAGGAAGCTCTTTTTCCTTTCATTTTTCTAACTATAGGTTACCACCATAGTTTCTGGGACCAAAACCATTATTGTAATTCCGCGGCTCACCAAAACTATAGTTATTGTTTGGCCTCTGTGAGTTGCCAAAACCACAGCCATTGTTATTCCATGGGCGATTACTATTCTTTCCAAAACGATCACCTTTCCCAACATTATTATTGCCATTGTACGCATTATTAAAGGCCAATCGGTTGCTATTATTCCCCCTACTATTGGTTTCTCTCACTGCACGTTGTTTCTTCGCGTCATCTTCTCTGAAGATGAATTCAATTTCTCTTAACATCCATTTAAATGCCTGTATATTATCTTCTCCTCTGCCAAGCAACGATTGCTGATAACGCAACGGTAACTTCATTGTGCACACACGAATCAGTTCCCAATCACTGTACGGATTGTCTAAACACTGACTCTTCTTTGTCATTTTTTTCAAAAAATCTAACTGGCTGCTTTTCTCCCGAATTTCCGAATGACTCCTTCTGTAACAATTCATATTTTATCCTATTTTGGGTTTCCGTGGACCAGTATCGCTCCAAGAATGCAGAATTAAATTGTTCATACGATTGACAGTTTTCAGCGTCTCTTTGCATGGTTTCCGCTATCGCGCCTTGGAAATATGACCACAAATGAAGTCAAGTTTATGGCTAAGTGGAGAATGTTCTGGTATACCGATCTGAAATTGATGTATAAATGTGCACGGGTGTAAGCCGTTCCCGCTTTCTTTGTATTGTTGAAATTTTCTGACTGTCAAAAAGTGATCATTGTCAAATTTTTCTATTGCACCATATGGCGTTTGTGTTTTCGCAACATTTTCCGCTCCCTTCAAGTGCCTCATGTTTTCCCTTATTCGTTCTACCACATTTGGATCCTGAGATGACATATTTGAGTCCCATCTAGCATCGCATCAACGCAGTGCTGTGCAATAATGTAAACACCGTTCCTCGTGTATCGGACTGAAATATACGTTTAAATTTCCCGTTACTGGATCAGTGTTTTGTGTTTGTACTTGACTCATATTGACCTGCGGTATATGACCTGTTGTACTGTAACTCGTAAATTGAGAAATTGGTGCATGTGTCGCCGTAACTTGCTCTGTTATCGCGTCATTCGCGTACGTTCGGAGGGTCGGGTGCCGCTGTGTTGGAATGAGCGCAGCTACCGCTTCTCGCATCATTGTCTGCTGTGAATGCACATTACCGACCTCGCTCACCTGTCTCAATTGTTCTCCTCCCGTTTGCTTCTGTTTCTGATCGGAATATACTGACGATACCTCTTGTGGATATTAAAGTGGAATCTCATGACTTTTTTGTGTTTTAGCAACTGCCACGGAAGATTGCATAACTGACTTGGTTACCCCTGGATTTCTTTCCACCACTATGTCGGATGATACTACCGATTCCATCGTCTCACTACTGCTTTCTGTACGGTTTTCGATACACTGCTTCAGTTCTGTACGAAGCTGTACATACTGCTGCTGATTTTTCGTACCGATATTTACAATGCGCGTATCGAATCTTATTAACGCGGCTCGCGTGACACGTTTTCTGACATTGAGTTCTTCCACGATTTGTTGTGGCTTACCAGACGCCTTACGTGCTAAATTATCAACTCGTTGGTTAATATTAGACACTGCATCCTGCACCTGGTCAGTGTCACAACGCACATTTTTCTGGTCAGCCATTAGCGATTGAATTAGTTCGCGCGAGTCTCTCGCTTCTTTCCGGATTTCAATAAACTGTTCATTAACTTCCGTTCGCAACTTTTGATGGTCTTTGCAGACTTTTTTGAATCCAGCTTTGGTTTCAAGTTTGAAATCACCTGAAGCAGCATTTGTGGCAATAACCCTGCATTTGTTGCTGTTTTTAAGTCTGTTAACGATGCATTTGTCGTTTCACTTGTTTGCTTAACAACAATAGTGAGTTGCTTCCACATTGCGAAAACACTTTCCGACTCTTCGCCATCGTCACCTGTCACCCTTCGGTGTAAATTTTGCCGTTCGCGTCTTTCACGTGACGTCTCACTTACTTCAGTGCATAGTGCTGACGTACTTACACACATTCTTTCTGTAGGAAACTGTCCCGCTTGATTCCGAATTCAACGTACCGAAGTTGCTTATTATCTAATTCTACTTCTGACCCACTAGATCCGTCATTTTTTCGGTTTTATGCGGTGTCAGACTGCGATGCCAATCACGAAACCGCCACCATTCCCTCCGCATTGTCACTTCGTTCGTTTTCGTGACTTGCGTTCGATATTTTTTGTTCTACGTCAATTTCTATCCTATCAAGATCTTCAGTTTGCCCTGTATGCGACGTTCTCCGTCCTTCCGCCATCTGCGATCGACTAACTAACCTCTGTCCTTCTTGATTTGCGCGAGCCTGAGCTCTCGTCAACATGATGTTATATGACCTGACATGTCTCCAAAATATCATAGAAAGTTTCTTAAGCTATAAACACATCATTAGCAACGCCATTCACTGTTTGTGGATATTGAAACCAACTCAACAACGCCGTGAATAGCTTCGCGCGTGCCAGCAACGTCATGCACAAACTACTTCTACACAAAACGCAAAACTTTATTTTTACTCGTTAATACAACTTTTTCTACTCTGTGGATCACACATTTACATTATTCTGACCACTATCCAGACACATACATTAAGTAACCTTGTCACAAAATTTTTTTTCCAATACTAAACTTTAATTACTCTTTCTAATTTAGCTAAATTCCATCCTGGCAGACCAATTGCCATCCTGGCAGGGTCACCATTATCTGACACTCCACCCCCTTTCTCTTTCGTCAGACTTCAGTAAAACACCCTTTGAGTGCGTTAGCGTCTATAGAATAAATGACTGGGGCAAGGAGTGGACCCTTATTCTATGATAGAGCACAAAAGTGTTTAGCTGTACACAAACAGCTTTTAATTCAGGATCACTGTCAAAGAAATACACGAATTTACTTATGTTGTATCATGACAATGTTAGGACAGTTGTCAAGATAACGCATTTCGTACCGTTTAGTTGAAATAACTCTAATTTCAACAATATCAGATTTTAACCAGAAGGTTCTTTTCAAAATTATTCTTACTACTACATCATGAAGTTGGCCAATATTACGACAAATCATCTGATTGTGGTTCTACGTTCGGTACTATTTAGGATGACAATCAAATCTACGGAGGATGGTTAGTTTTTGTGACAAAATGAGTAAAAGATTACTCAAGGTTGCTCGAGTTCCCAGTGAACGCAAGCTGGTGAATCAACAAGTTTACGCCTCTGGTCGCGGTATTTACCTTAGCTGCGATGAGCTGTCAGCTGCATGGCTGCTCTCGTACCTTGAAACTCCTATAAAAGCTAATCAAAACCATTGCTAATTTTATCACCAGAAACTCTGCTAGGTTTCTCAGTAGGCGAGAAAACATGCACTCATCCCTAGTCTTGAAATATGGCAATACGCACGCGCATAGATGGAGCGTGCATATTACAATGCCCCCTCAGTTCTCTCAAGAACAAATAACTATCTGGCTGTTTCATTTCTCTACTGTTGGACCTCAACGACGCTACAGCTAATATCTAACTGAATGTCAGCCGAAGGCAACGTAATGTTCACTCAAGACTCCTCCTTTGCACTGTTCTGCACTTGACCCTGTTTCAGAGAAGAGCCCCGAAATTTTCGGTCTTGTGTCCGTCGTAGCAAAACTGTCCCCCACCTGGGTGCTTTCGTGCTCCACGTCATAGCTTTTTCTGACCAATAGGACTGTTCCTTTTATTTAGTGGAAACTATGTCTGCCAATCGCAAAGGGCCTGCCATCAAACTGCGTCAAAATTTCGGCACTTTACTACTTCCTAGCTCCTGTCAGCCAACTGGACATTTTGTGCCCACTCCAGATGCCTAAAAGTTACACACGTACATCATGAGTGTACCATGCGCAGTTCAGATGATCGACTGCGTCGTCGGTTTGTTTGTATCCATCTGTAAATTCCCCAATGCAGTTTTCTAAAGATTCTTTCCGTACCACTCCAGTGGCCTGCTACTTGCCCACCTGGATGAGTCACCTTTCCCGTTCATTGCCCCTTGCTGCAGGTCGCTTTAAGAGCATTGCATTGTATTGACGTCATACCTCACATCTGCTTCCAGACGAAATGTTTCCTCCAGCAGCTGGTTTCACCTCTTGCTCACTGATATGCAGGATTTAGGTTTGGTGTGTTAATTCCGTTGATTGAGTGTAACCCCTTTGCATTGTGTACTTTACATTTTAATAGGAAAATCTGGTCATTTTCGCTGAAGTATGTCAGGTGACATTTTGACCTTCCTGTTGCGATGTATACAAACTCTGATGTAAAGTTCAAAATAGACATTCATTTAATCTGCCACCTTACAGTGTCTGTGACCGGTAACCACCGTCGGACACATATCGCTGCCCCACATCCGTCCCGATTGCCAGCAGGGTGGTACAAGTCGTATCCATAAATATCTGGAATAGTGCGATATGTAGCTCTTGTAATATGCAACGTCGACATATGACATGCTACTGATGTCTCTGAGTACTTGTATCTTCAACGGACTGAAAATCATATCGATATTGATTGTGGCCACTCTGTACACTTGTCGTGGGGTCGCTGAAAGTTGATTCACCATTGCTGCAAGAGGAAGTGGGTATAGTCAATGGGTGACATTACCTCATCGCATCTGACTGCAGGGAGCTCACTTGTAAGACATTTGTGGGTGTGGCCGGCCGCGGTGGTCTAGCGGTTCTAGGCGCTCAGTCCGGAACCGCGCGACTGCTACGGTCGCAGGTTCGAATCCTGCCTCGGGCATGGATGTGTGTGATGTCCTTAGGTTAGTTAGGTTTAAGTAGTTCTAAGTTCTAGGGGACTGATGTCCACAGACGTTAAGTTCCATAGTGCTCAGAACCATTTGAACCATTTGAACATTTGTGGGTGGGCCTAACTGGCGGCATCGACCCAGTGCTATCAGCGACATGTCTTCTTGATTGTCTCCTCGTGCCATTGTGACATGGGAGTGTTAGGTGTGCATACAGTCATCCTCTGTGAGGGAGTGGTTGTACGATGACAGCTGGGAGATAACTGTCACCCCTGATGCATAATTCGTTACACCGTCAACAGAGGGGATGGACGCTGTCATGGTCGTTGTACAAGGTTGTCTGTCATTGTTACTGTCAGCTGACATTGGGAATGGTTCGGACAACCATTCCGCGTGATCGATGGTCACAATGCCTATGTTGCCATCTGCATGGCAGAAGCAGAGTACTTGACTTGTCTCTCTGATGATCTTGTTGCACGTGGCATCAATAATAGTCTTCACGCACATTGTGCTGCCGGCGATGGAAATACACTCCTGGAAATGGAAAAAGAACACATTGACACCGGTGTGTCAGACCCACCATACTTGCTACGGACACTGCGAGAGGGCTGTACAAGCAATGATCACACGCACGGCACAGCGGACACACCAGGAACCGCGGTGTTGGCCGTCGAATGGCGCTAGCTGCGCAGCATTTGTGCACCGCCGCCGTCAGTGTCAGCCAGTTTGCCGTGGCATACGGAGCTCCATCGCAGTCTTTAACACTGGTAGCATGCCGCGACAGCGTGGACGTGAACCGTATGTGCAGTTGACGGACTTTGAGCGAGGGCGTATAGTGGGCATGCGGGAGGCCGGGTGGACGTACCGCCGAATTGCTCAACACGTGGGGCGTGAGGTCTCCACAGTACATCGATGTTGTCGCCAGTGGTCGGCGGAAGGTGCACGTGCCTGTCGACCTGGGACCGGACCGCAGCGACGCACGGATGCACGCCAAGACCGTAGGATCCTACGCAGTGCCGTAGGGGACCGCACCGCCACTTCCCAGCAAATTAGGGACACTGTTGCTCCTGGGGTATCGGCGAGGACCACTCGCAACCGTCTCCATGAAGCTGGGCTACGGTCCCGCACACCGTTAGGCCGTCTTCCGCTCACGCCCCAACATCGTGCAGCCCGCCTCCAGTGGTGTCGCGACAGGCGTGAATGGAGGGACGAATGGAGACGTGTCGTCTTCAGCGATGAGAGTCGCTTCTGCCTTGGTGCCAATGATGGTCGTATGCGTGTTTGGCGCCGTGCAGGTGAGCGCCACAATCAGGACTGCATACGACCGAGGCACACAGGGCCAACACCCGGCATCATGGTGTGGGGAGTGATCTCCTAAACTGGCCGTACACCACTGGTGATCGTCGAGGGGACACTGAATAGTACACGGTACATCCAAACCGTCATCGAACCCATCGTTCTACCATTCCTAGACCGGCAAGGGACCTTGCTGTTCCAACAGGACAATGCTCGTCCGCGTGTATCCCGTGCCACCCAACGTACTCTAGAAGGTGTAAGTCAACTACCCTGGCCAGCAAGATCTCCGGATCTGTCCCCCATTGAGCATGTTTGGGACTGGATGAAGCGTCGTCTCACGCGGTCTGCACGTCCAGCACGAACGCTGGTCCAACTGAGGCGCCAGGTGGAAATGGCATGGCAAGCCGTTCCACAGGACTACATCCAGCATCTCTACGATCGTCTCCATGGGAGAATAGCAGCCTGCATTGCTGCGAAAGGTGGATATACACTGTACTAGTGCCGACATTGTGCATGCTCTGTTGCCTGTGTCTATGTGCCTGTGGTTCTGTCAGTGTGATCATGTGATGTATCTGACCCCAGGAATGTGTCAATAAAGTTTCCCCTTCCTGGGACAATGAATTCACGGTGTTCTTATTTCAATTTCCAGGAGTGTATGTATGCCTGTGATGTCCGATGTTGGTATATTTACCTCGTCTCTTAAGAACTGTTCCACATCGAGTGCTTTGGACCGTGCAAAGTCGGGGCAAAAGTTAGCTCTTAGTGTTGCTTTACGATATTGGTTCACCATGTGGTCTTGCTGGTACGCCATTGCTCGTGTAACGGCCGATATCAACACAAATACAGGCAAGCGTTGCCCTGCGTGCAGAACACAGGCACAGGTCTGCACTCTAGCCCTGTCTAAGGCAGACTGTTTGGTTATTCATGCATGAATTACAGCCAGATCCAAACTTCCATATGTCGTCGTGGATGTGACAACGATGGCGAATAAATACGAAACTTCGGTTTCTGTGTTATTAAGAGTATGATGCATTGTTCCTTCAGACATGCTTACATGCCGTCTTTCACCAATACCAGGCCTTTGACTCTAAATAAATATATCCTTTCTGGAGGGAATATACACTACTGGCCACTAAAATTGCTACACCACGAACATTACGTGCTACAGACGCGAAATTTAACCGACAGGGTGAAGATGCTGTGATATGCAAATGATTAACTTATCAGAGCATACACACAAGGTTGGCGCCAGTGGCGACACCTATAACGTGCTGACATGAGGAAACTTTCCAACCGATTTCTCATACACAAACTGCAGTCGACCGGAGTTGCCTGGTGAAACGTTGATGTGATGCCTCGTGTAAGGAGGAGAAATGCGTACCATCACGTTTCCGACTTTGATAAAGGTCGGATTGTAGCCTATCGCGATTGCGGTTTATCGTATCGCGACATTGCTGCTCGCGTTGGTCGAGATCCAATGACTGTTAGCAGAATATAGAATCAGTGGGTTCAGGAGGTTAATACGGAACGCCGTGCTGGATCCCAACGGCCTCGTATCACTAGCAGTCGAGATGTCAGACATCTTATCCGCATGGCTGTAACGGATCGTGCAGTCACGTCTCGATGACTGAGTCAACAGATGAGGACGTTTGCAAGGCAACAACCATCTGCACGAACAGTTCGACGACGTTTGCAGCAGCATGGACTATCAGCTCAGAGACCATGGCTGCGATTACCCTTGACGCTGCATCACAGACAGCAGCGCCTGCGTTGGTGTACTGAACGACGTACCTGGGTGCACGATGAATCCAGGTTCAGTTTGCAGCTTCGTGATGGTCGCATCCGTGTTTGGCGACATCGTGGTGAACGCACATTGGAAGCGTGTATTCGTCATCGCCATACTGGCGTATCACCCAGCGTGATGGTATGGGGTGCCATTGGTTACACGTCTCGGTCACCTCTTGTTCGCATTGACGGCACTTTGAACACTGGACGTTACATTTCAGATGTGTTACGACCCGTGGCTCTACCCTTCATTCGATACCTGTGAAACCCGACATTTCAGCGGGATAATGCACGACAACATGTTGCAGGTCCTGTACGGGCGTTTCTGGACACAGAAAATGTTCGACTGCTGCCCTGGCCAGCACATTCTCCAGATCTCTCACCTATTGAAAACGTCTGGTCAATGGTGGCCGAGCAACTGGCTCGTCACAATACGCCAGTCACTACTCTTGATGAACTGTGGTATCGTGTTGAAGCTGCATGGTCAGCTGTACCTGTACACGCCATCCAAGCTCTGTTGGACTCAATGCCCAGGCATGTCAAGTCCGTTAGTACGGCCAGAGGTGGTTGTTCTGGGTACTGATTTTTCAGGATCTATGCACCCAAATTGCATGAAAATGTAATCACATGTCAGTTGTAGTATAATATACACTCCTGGAAATGGAAAAAGAACACATTGACACCGGTGTGTCAGACCCACCATACTTGCTCTGGACACTGCGAGAGGGCTGTACAAGCAATGATCACACGCACGGCACAGCGGACACACCAGGAACCGCGGTGTTGGCCGTCGAATGGCGCTAGCTGCGCAGCATTTGTGCACCGCCGCCGTCAGTGTCAGCCAGTTTGCCGTGGCATACGGAGCTCCATCGCAGTCTTTAACACTGGTAGCATGTCGCAACAGCGTGGACGTGAACCGTATGTGCAGTTGTCGGACTTTGAGCGAGGGCGTATAGTGGGCATGCGGGAGGCTGGGTGGACGTACCGCCGAATTGCTCAACACGTGGGGCGTGAGGTCTCCACAGTACATCGATGTTGTCGCCAGTGGTCGGCGGAAGGTGCACGTGCCTGTCGACCTGGGACCGGACCGCAGCGACGTACGGATGCACGCCAAGACCGTAGGATCCTACGCAGTGCCGTAGGGGACTGCACCGCCACTTCCCAGCAAATTAGGGACACTGTTGCTCCTGGGGTATCGGCGAGAACCATTCGCAAGCTGGGCTACGGTCCCGCACACCGTTAGGCCGTCTTCCGCTCACGCCCCAACATCGTGCAGCCCGCCTCCAGTGGTGTCGCGAAGGCGTGAATGGAGGGACAAATGGAGACGTGTCGTCTTCAGCGATGAGAGTCGCTTCTGCCTTGGTGCCAATGATGGTCGTATGCGTGTTTGGCGCCGTGCAGGTGAGCGCCACAATCAGGACTGCATACGACCGAGGCACACAGGGCCAACACCCGGCATCATGGTGTGGGGAGTGATCTCCTACACTGGCCGTACACCACTGGTGATCGTCGAGGGGACACTGAATAGTGCACGGTACATCCAAACCGTCATCGAACCCATCGTTCTACCATTCCTAGACCGGCAAGGGAACTTGCTGTTCCAACAGGACAATGCACGTCCGCATGTATCCCGTGCCACCCAACGTGCTCTAGAAGGTGTAAGTCAACTACCCTGGCCAGCAAGATCTCCGGATCTGTCCCCCATTGAGCATGTTTGGGACTGGATGAAGCGTCGTCTCACGCCGTCTGCACGTCCAGCACGAACGCTGGTCCAACTGAGGCGCCAGGTGGAAATGGCATGGCAAGCCGTTCCACAGGACTACATCCAGCATCTCTACGATCGTCTCCATGGGAGAATAGCAGCCTGCATTGCTGCGAAAGGTGGATATACACTGTACTAGTGCCGACATTGTGCATGCTCTGTTGCCTGTGTCTATGTGCCTGTGGTTCTGTCAGTGTGATCATGTGATGTATCTGACCCCAGGAATGTGTCAATAAAGTTTCCCCTTCCTGGGACAATGAATTCACGGTGTTCTTATTTCAATTTCCAGGAGTGTATTTGTCCAATGAATACCCGTTTATCATCTGCATTTCTTCTTGGTGTAGCTATTTTAATGGCCGGTATTGTATGTAATGTATGGGTGCAGGCTGTCGACACGTGGATGACGACACATGAAAGTTTAGGTTTGGTTGTCTTTCGTGCAAGGGTAGCCGAAGCGTCTTAGGCGACCACTGGCATAAAGGCAGGAAATATAGGTTGGAGCACATGTCTGGCACAAATTGTCATTGTCGTAATTCTGTTACACAGCCAATTGTAGTTCATATTCGCCACTGAGAATAATTTCCCTATAAGAACATAACGTTTTTCCTCTCTCTGCTGGGTTGTGTAGACCAATAGTCCGTTAATTTTACTCAGTGATCACTTAATGACATTTGATATTTATACATCTGTGGCAGAGGCTTTATTGTGTCAAGAAAATCACTTCCTATTCTACACCTTGCAGCTATTATGCGACCGTCTAAAATACTCATTTGTTCGTCACTTCACTTAAAGAATCTGTGAGATTGCGAGATTCCTGACACACGCCCACGGTGCTATTTCGCTAATATTGTAAATGGTAGAACTGCACTATGCTTCAATAGGAGTAATTCCCAGTAATTATTGGTTAATGCAGCTGATTAGTTCGTTGATGCTGTTCGGGGATGATATATGATTACTGCCTATGATGTAACGAGAATGTGAACAGCATTGCTTGAAGTTTCACACCAACGTACTCATTCCTCTTATCGAAAAAGAGATCGCACGAATATTTGGCCAGAAACTTGGCGACGAGCAGCTGGTGCGTGGGCAGAAGAGTGCACGCCAGACGGAACGTGCGTGAGGAATGGAGGAAGCGCGTTGTGCGCTCTGCGTTCTGGCAGCGTGGGAGCAGCGGTCAGCGCGGGCAGGTGGATTTATCGATCGGGCGGCTAAAAGCAGCGGCGTCGCTAACCAGCTGACAATAGGCCTAAGCGCTTTCCTCTGCAGCGCTGTCGGTTAAAGAAACTAATTCCAGCAAGCTTTCCGCTTACATCTGTCTCCCGTTGCGCCGACCAGCGCCAAAACACGTTGACGTATCTGTGCTTCTTCCACTCTGCTTCAACCTGTCGAAAAATATTCGTAGCTGTTAATCATAAACATCAACAAACATGTACATTGAAGTACTATGCGACGATAGTAGCCATATATAGGGTGGTCCACTGATAGTGACCGGGCCAAATATCTCACGAAATAAGCATCAAACGAAAAAATTATAAAGAACGAAACTCGTCTAGCTTGAAGGGGAAAACCAGATGGCGCTATGGTTGGCCCGCTAGATGGCGCTGCCATAGGTCAAACGGATATCAACTGCGTTTTTTAAAGTAGGAACCCCCATTTTTTACTTCATATTCGTGTAGTACGTAAAGAAATTTGAATGTTTTATCATATTAACAGAATCTTCCGTCGGTTCTTGGTAGAACAGCTCTATAATAAATGAAAAGTACCAGTTTGCTTTTGTTCTTCGGTCTAGATGTGTTACTTCCCTTCCAATGTTGTCTGCTAACATTTAACTTCTTTGGTGATAATACTCAGTAAATGTCTGAAGATGGCCTTGTAAGCCGCAAACCGGTTAGGAATAAAAGTAATATTGTAGAACAAAAGCAAACTGGTGCTTTTCAGTTATTATGAATGTTTTAGTTAGACCACTTTTTTCGCTTTGTGATAGATGGCGCTGTAATAGTCACAAACGTGTAAGTACGTGGTATCACGTAACAGTCCGCCAGTGCGGACGGTATTTGCTTCGTGATACATTACCCGTGTTAAAATGGACCGTTTACCAATTGAGGAAAAGTTCGATATCGTATTGATGTATGGCTATTGTGATCAAAATGCTCATCGGGCGTATGCTATGTATGCTGCTCGGTATCCTGGCGACATCATCCAAGTGTCCGGACCGTTCACCGGATAGTTACGTTATTTAAGGAAACAGAAAGTGTTCAGCCACATGTGAAACGTCAACCACGACCTGCAAGAAATGAAGATGCCCAAGTAGGTGTTTTAGATGCTGTCGCGGCTAATCCGCGCATCAGTAGCAGGCAAATTGCGCGAGAATCGGGAATCTCAAAAACGTCGGTGTTCAGAATACTACATCAACATCGATTGCACCCGTACCATATTTCTATGCACCAGGAATTGTAATGCGACGACTTTGAACGTCGTGTACAGTTCTGTCACTGGGCACAAGAGAGATTACGGGACGATGACAGATTTTTGCACCCGTTCTATTTAGCGATGAAGCGTCATTCATCAACAGCGGTAACGTAAACCGGCATAATATGCACTATTGGGCAACGGGAAATCCACGATGGCTGCGACAAGTGGAACATCAGCGAGTTTGGCGGGTTAATGTATGGTGCGGCACTATGGGAGGAAGGATAATTGGCCCCCATTTTATCGATGGCAATATAAATGACGCAATGTATGCTGATTTCCTAGTTAATGTTCTACCTATGTTACTACAAGATGTTTCACTGCATGACAGAATGGCGATGTACTTCCAACATGATGTACTAGGCCCGTGATGTCCGGCACATAGATTGCGTGCGGTTGAACCGGTATTGAATAGCATATTTCATGAGAGGTGGATTGGTCGTCGAAGCACCAACTATGGCCTGCGCGTTCACCGCATCTGACGTCCCCAGATTTCTTTCTGTGGGGGAAGTTGAAGGATATTTGCTATCGTGATCCACCGACAACGCCTGACAACATGCGTCAGCGCGTTGTCAATGCATGTGCGAACATTATGGAAGGCGAACTACTCGCTATTGAGAGGAATGTCGTTACACGTATTGCCAAATGCATTGAGGTTGACGGACATAATTTTGAGCATTTATTGCATTACTGTGGTATTTACAGGTAATCACGCTGGAACAGCACGCGTTCTCAGAAATGAAAAGTTCATAAAGGTACATGTATCACATTGGAGCAACCGAAATAAAATGTTCAAACGTACCTACATTCTGTATTTTAATTTAAAAAACCTACCTTTTACCAAATGTTCGTCTAAAATTGTGAGCCATATGTTTGTGACTATTACAGCGCTATCTGTCATAAAGCGAAAAAAGTGGCCCAACTAAAACATTCATATTTCTTTATGCACTACACGAATATGTAATAAAAATGTGGGTTCCTATTTAAAAAAATGCATTTGACATCCGTTTGACCTGTGGAAGCGCCATCTAGCGAGCCAACCATAGCGCCATCTGGTTTCCCCCTTCAAGCTAGACAAGTTTCATTCTTTGTAGTTTTTTCGTTTAACGCTTATTTTGTGAGATTTTTCGCCCGGTCACGATCAATGGACCACCGTGTATAAACCCTTTAAGGTAGTTGTGGATGCGGACACCTCTTCCCAAACTATTACGAAAGCCTCCATTAAACCACCTTGCAGCTATTCAACTCACATCCATTGTTCTCGTGAATCATGTACTCTGAGGTTGCAAAAGTCATGGGATAGTGGTATGCACATATACAGACGGTAGTATCGTCTACACAACATGTAAAAGGGTAGTGCATTGGCGGAGCAGTCATTTGTACTTAGGTGATTCACATGAAAAGGTTTCCACTGTGATTATAGCCGCACGACGTGAATTAACAGACTTTGAACCCGGAATGGTAGTTGGAGCTAGGCGCGTGGGACATTCCATTCCGGAAGTCGTTAGAGATTGCCGACGGCCTTCACTTAACGACCGAGAGCAGCGACGTTTGAGTACAGTTATCAGTGCTAAGAGACAAGCAACACTGCGTGAAATAACAGCAGAAATCAGTGTGGGACGTGTGACGATCGTATGTGTTTGGACAGTGCAGCGAAATGTGGCGTTACTAAGCTATGGCAGCAGACTACCGACGCGAGTGCACTCCCCTTGGCGCGTGACCATATCGGTTGGATCCTAAACGACGGGAAATCCGTGGCCTGGTTAGATGGGTTCCAGTTTCAGTTGTTAAGAGCTGATTGTAAGGATCGTGTGTGGCACAGACTCCACGAAACCATGGAAGCAAGTTGTCAACAAACAACTGTGCAAACTGATTGTTGGCTCTGAGCACTATGGGACTTAACATCTGTGGTCATCAGTCCCCTATAACTTAGAACTACTTATACCTAACTAACCTAAGGACATCACACACATCCATGCCCGAGGCAGGATTCGAACCTGCGACCGTAGCAGTCCTCCGGTTCCGGACTGAGCGCCTAGAACCGAACTGATGGTTACTCCATAGTGGTGTGGTCTGTGTTTACATGGAACGCACTGATAATTGAATTTAAATGGTTATGTTTCAGTTGTTAACAGCTCATTGTAGGGCTCGTGTGTGGCACGGACCCCACGAAGCCATGGGCGCAAGTTGTCAACAAACCACTGTGCAATCTGGTGGCGACTCCATAGTAGCGTGGTCTGTGTTTACATGGAACGCACTGATCATTGAATTTAAATGGTCATGTTTCAGTTGTTAAGAGCTCATTGTAGGGCTCGTGTGTGGCACATACCCCATGAAGCCATGGACGCAAGTCGTCAACAAACCACTGTGCAAACTGGTGGTGACTCCATAGTGGCGTGGTTTGTGTTTACATGGAACGCACTGATCATTGAGTTTAAATGGTTATGTTTTAGTTGTTAAGAGCTCATTCTAGGGCTCGCGTGTGGCACAGACCCCAAGAACCCATTGACGCAAGTTGTTAAAAAACCACTGTGCAAACTGGTGGTGACTCCATAGAGGGGTGGTCTGTGTTTACATGGAACGCACTGATCATTGAATTCAAATGGTTATGTTCGGCTGCTTGGAGACCATTTGCAGTCATTCATGGAGTTCATGTTGCCTAAGAACGATGGAATATTTTTGGGTGAAAATGCGCCATATCAGTGGGCCGCAGTTATTCGCAATTGGTCTGAAGAACATGCTGGGAATTTGAGCGAAACATTTGGCCACCCAGATCGCCGACATGAATCCCAGAGCGCACTTGTGGGACATAATCGAGAGGTCAGTTCCTGCACAACATCCTCAACCGGTAACACTTCCTTAATTATGGACGGCTGTAGAGGCAGCATGGCTAAATATTTCTGCACGAGACTTCCAATGATTTCTTGAGTCCATGCAACGTGGAGCCGCTGCAATGAGCCGGGCAGAAGGAGGTGTGACACCATATGAGGAGGTATCCTATGAGTTTTGTCACTTGAGTGTACAGCGAACGAGGTTGATTATCCCTCGTCCTTCGCCAACACAGTAAATGATTTCGCTGTCACTGCGATCTTAAACATTATTTCATTCTTTCTTTCAGTAATCGTTTACTATATGAGACAGTAAATTAGTAAGTGTATTGGTTTCGGGGAAAAATGGATCTACGGTTCTCAGCAATAATTTCAGCCTAAATTACCCTTAAAAATCATTCTTGGCTAGTCATTTGTACTAGGAATTTGCGTGGTACTTCTAATTATCTAAATTCGCTATTAGTAAGGAATAATTCCAATAACATCCTTCAAAAGTGACTCATTAAATCGGTGATTTCTTTCTACTGTTAAAACTATTCAGATAGTGAGTAGTTCAAGGAGTCTTTTTTTATTTTTTAATGGTGTACCACCTCTTTGGTCAAACTGCAAATTTGGCCAGTTTAAAGGCTGCCCACGTCCAGATTTGCTTTTGACAAGCATGTTTTTAAGCGTACATGTTTCATATGATAATGGGATCTGAGGCTGAAATAGGTGCCGTGATGTGTCGATAAATTTTAATCCCATTACTTTATGTGCCGTACTTTATTTTCAGTGACTAATGATGGATTTTTATGCCGTTTAACGCCACAGGTTTTATACCGTTGTGTTTTAAATGTCTTAAATGTGCATGTGACTTCTTCTTATGTGAGTTTTCGTGAGCGTCTATACCAGATAGCCTTATATTGACAGTTGAATGTGAACTGCATTTCATGTTTTAGCTCTCTTGATATACAGGATACATGATAAAGGTCTGAAGTCTGAAATAGGCTGCAATAAAAATTCGTTTATCAGTAGCCCTTGGTGGTGAACTATGACCTTTTTAAACTACTTACAAGATGTGGGACACCATTTGCACAAAATATGCTGATACATAATAGATTACCCAAACTGTTGCACGCGGTGGGATGTCATGTTGGTGGACAACACCACAGTAGTAAACACACAAAATCACTACTGCCATTGATTTTGTTCGGCACTGGCAAACTGCATAATTTTTGACTGGGTGCGTATTAAACTGCTCTGGTAAAGTTCTCTTTAGCAACATAAAGAACTCTATTCCAGCAACTTTTCCTGCAATGCTCGTAATCTAGGCCTCCATTATGAACGCGGAACCATACAAAACGGGAAACTCACTGACGTGAGAAAAACTCCAAATATTTCCAACTGTTTCCTGTGCTATTAGGTTATCTATCCTCACGACGAGGGTTGTCACAGCGATCATCACCTTTTTAAATAGAACAGACAGAAAACCTGGACCATCCAACTTAGGAATCTAAATCTGATTCTCATTTAATGTTTCAAGCAATCGCATTGCTTCTGATGGCGAAAGAACGACTTCTACATATGCCT
This sequence comes from Schistocerca americana, assembly GCF_021461395.2. NCBI lineage: Eukaryota > Metazoa > Arthropoda > Insecta > Orthoptera > Acrididae > Schistocerca > Schistocerca americana. The sequence continues at coordinate 891,290,802 of NC_060130.1, read as the reverse complement.
GGTCCGAAATTTCCATGACGGGCTTTGACAGCGGAAGCGTAAATTCAAAGGTGAGTATTGTTCATTTAGAATTTAGATCGAACCTCGTTTTCCGTGGGCAACTCTTCGTCCAAAGTGCTTTGTTCTGAAACTGCAGCACAAGAATTTCAATCTGAATTTCCAGCCTCGCGTTTTATTGTTACGAAACGTAGTTTCTTTTACAAAGTTGTAGTGCACACGACAGGAAAAGGAAAATTCACTCTTGACTGCGAGACTGTCGCACAATTTTTTTTTCTCAGAAAGCAAGAAATAAGGAAAAATTCTACTTCAGTAATGGAAAAATAGGATTAGATAAAAACATCTCACTAGCGTCGATATCAGTACGACGGAGTGTAAGTTCCCTTGGAAAAAAGAAGTGGTCACATATTTTTTTTACGGAAACAGACAATAAATAAGACAAAACAAGGTTTAAATAATAAAAAGGGTGGGTTGACCTCTGGGTATTATCGAAATCATTAGCAACGAAGCAAAGCTAGCAAGAACATGGCAGGAAATTCCCATTGTTCTCTTCAAAGCAACCATCCCGTCGTTTTCTGGAATTGACTTAATGGAATCCCTGGAAAGCCAGGTACAACGTAAATCGCGATGGCCGAACATGGGTTTGCGCCGCAGCCCTTCTGTAAATGAGAGGATATGTTTAACAACCCCAACTCGCTTGTTTGCTGAAATATGAAGCTGGAGGATAGTATAAGGACCGTACAGTATTTAGTATTAAGATCTAATGATTACGAGATCGTCCGTCAGCAACAGCAAGTAAAGTCATAAGTTACCTAACGGCTTAGGTCTTTCTAGACTGTATACACGTGCAAGTAAGTTTAGAGAAAATGGACATACCGGCGAGAATGCTAGTTTACTAACAGTCTTTTCATGGATATTTTCAGTGACTGATTTCCATGAATAACGATAAAAACTCAAAAAACGATGACTCAAACAATTATGTACATTCTTTAGGACACATAGTCAAATTTTAGAAAACATGGTGTAGCACAAATGAAAGATGACAACTCAATCGCTGAGAAAATGTATTACGTTAACTTAGAAAGCGTTTGAAGTGAACAACATAATATGCCATATTTGTGTGATACAAGTAACGTCAGTATGAAGTGTGATTATCCCGAGCATCAATACATCACGTACAGCGATGTGTGATGCTGTTAACGACGTTTTCAATAAAATCCACAGGAAGTGAGTGCCATTCTTCCCATGAAGCTGCTTTCAGCACAGAATGTGCCTGGGAAGGATTACTGCGAATAGAAATGAAACTCCTGAGTTTCCGTAGATATCACATTCATATTTGATGAAATTCTGGCTTCACGTCACTTGAAACGCGTCTGCTGACAGTCCACGTGAAAAATCGAAGTCCATACGTGATGAAAAGAGTCTTCTACTGATCTAAAGTGTAGAGTAAATGTAAACTCATGCTCATAAGTTAAAAATAATGCTGATACATGGTGAAACAACGCTCTGGTGGGCGGTTAACGGGTTTAAATCACCTCGGGGTATGACCATGCGGTGCATTTGACCTGCGGTCGTCGCACGGTGGCGCTGGCAGCAGTCCACATACGCAGAGGTGTGTTGATGCATGTCAGAGTACGGTGCAGCGAGTAAGTGTGCAGACGTTTTCAGACGTGCTAATGGTGACTGTGTGTTGAAAATAGCTCAAAGAACACATGTGGATGACGTCATGAGGGGTAGAATACTAGGGCGACTGGAGACTGGTCAAACACAGCAGGTCGTAACATGGGCCCCCCGTGTGCCACAAAGTGTGGTCTCAAGATTATGGCAAACGTATCCAGGCGCTACAGTACGGGACGTCCACAGTGTACAACACCACAAGAAGACCGATATCTCACCATCAGTGCCCGCAGACGGCCACCGATTACTGCAGGTAGCCTTGCTCGGGACCTTACCACAGTCACTGGAACAGTTGTCTACAGGCACACAGTTTACAAACCACTGAACAGACATGGTTTATTCGCCCGGAGACCTGCAAGGTGCATTCCACTGACCCCTGGTCACAGGAGAGCCCGTAAAGCCTGGTGTCAAGAACACAGTACATGGTCATTGGAACAGTGGTCCCAAGTTATGTTCACAGACGAGTTCAGGTATAGTCTGAACAGTGATTCTCGCCAGGTTTTCATCTGGCGTGAACCAGGAACCAGATACCTACCCCTCAATATCCTTGTAAGGGACCTGTATGGAGGTCATGGTTTGATGGTGTGGGGTGGGATTATGATTGGTGCACGTACACCCCTGCATATCTTTGACAGATGAACTGTAACAGGTCAGGTGCATCTGGATGTCATTTTGCAGCAGTATGTCCGCCTCTTCAGGAATGCAGTGGGTCCCACCTTCCTCTGGATGGATGATAACGCACGGCCCCACTGAGCTGCCATAGTGGAGGAGTACCTTGAAACAGAAGCTATAAGGCGAATGGAATGGCCTGCCTGTTCTCCAGACCTAAACCCCATCGAGCACGCCTGAGATGGTCTCGGTCGACGTATCGCTGCACGTCTTCAAACCCCTAGGACACTTCAGGAGCTCCGACAGGCACTGGTGCAAGAATGGGAGGCCATACCCCAGCAGCTGCTCGACCACCTGATCCAGAGTATGCCAACCCGTTGTGCGGCCCGTGTATGTTTGCATGGTGATCGTATCCCATACTGACGTCGGGGTACATGCGCAGGAAACAGAGGCGTTTTGCAGCACATGTGTTTCGGGACGGTTTTGTCAACTTATTACCAATACCGTGGACTTACAGATCTGTGTCGTGTGTGTTCCCTATGTGCCCGTACTATTAGCGCCAGTTTTGTGTAGTGCCACGTTGTGTGGCACCACATTTTGCAATTATCCTTAATTTATGAGGATGATTGTAGAAATGTAGATTGCACATCATCCCTTTTGTGAGAAGCTGTGAACGATACAGAGAGTCTGAACAGTTCTCAACCACTGACCTTTCTGTGTTCCTTAGTCGAAGATACCAGTCTCCCTGTGACTGCAACTATGACACATAGTGCTTAGTTCGTGGGCACGTTCCTGTGCCTAACAGCAAATATTGTGTATCATAGCCCCTGGTTATCCTTGGATGAAAATGTTGATCACGAGCTCGTTGTTAGAAATCTGTGCCACACGGTCCCTTATACCAAAATACTCAGAAAATGTCCCTGAACAACTTCCGAAATTTTTTAGGTGGATTTAGGGTTCATCCCGTGTAACTGTATAGTTTGCGGGTACACAGTGAGTGTAATTTTATGCTTATGCTGTTACAGATGAATGTGAGCGTAGGAGGAAGGGAGGGATGAAACACGAGCCACTCGAAAAGCACTAATCGGCCGATAAATTTAGCCTCCCCTCTCGAGTCAGCTGTCTCCCGCATCACTGTGGAGAGGTCTGAAATTTTAACCCATGACGTTGGAACGAAATCACGGGACTAGGAATTGTAAGCTGTCGTCTCACATACATACGTCATCCAAATACTGGAAACATAAAACCCTTTCCGTGTCGGAGTACGAAACCGCTTCCTCTCGTAGCATTTCCTAGCATCTTTCTCATCTAATATCGACAGTCCAATTTTCTTTTTCGTTTGCGTGTAGTGATGGAGAACCTCATTTTCAAAACTTAGTCATATAGTTTGTGCTGGAGCACTCAGTTGGTATTCTGTCAATTTTTTCTCAACTGCGCTATCTTAAAAGATCCCTGTATATGTTCATTATAGAGTAATCTGTAAAGTCGAATAACACATGACCCATCTCACAATTCGCATCTCCATCGAATGACGTGTTTGATCGTTTGTTTTCTTTGCACCCTATATTTCACTTCCATAAAACCCAGTCAGTCTTTTGCGTTTGCTGTTATCCTATTCACTTTGCTCTCAGTATCTGTAAATCCGTAATGTGCTGATACTGACTCGAGGCATCTGAATTTATCAACTGTTAGTAAAATGGTCATGTCCAGTTCTCCAAGAATTAGCCAAGGTTTACTGGAATTAATGCATAACGTGAGTTTGGTCTGAACTTCTAGGAGAAGAAAATTTATAGAAAAGCTTTTATTTTTACCATTAGCTGTATACAAGGTAGTTCAGCTGCCCCTACCTATGGGTTTTATGCAACTCGCAATGCTTTCAAGGAACCAATGCAATATTTTCATATTCTCTCGCTCGCTATGTGCAAACTGTTAGTCCTACAGAAACAATGAGCAGGATACGTTTTCTCTAGAAGCCGTACTTTTCCATTATTCAAGAAAAATTTGCTAAAGTAACCTTCAGACGCGTTTTTCTCGAATAACTTGAAAACCATGGTTTCCAGCTCAAACGTTTGCCAGTACAAGGTTTAACTAAATTCCCTACAAAAAGGTCGTGTTCATTTTGTCTGTAGGACTAATAGTTTAAGCTTAGCGAGCGAGAGAATATGAAAATTTCGCGAATGATTTTTGAAGGCGTTACAGGTTGCGTAAAGCCCACAGATAGGGGCAGCTGAATCACCCTATGTATTTAAATTTGTTCTTGAACAGTTTCCGTTATTTCAACCACCATCAACTGGAAGAAAAATTCATATTTCACATAGAAGACACATTCGTACACCAAATAAAACAACGGGAAAACGTGCAATGTAAAAATAACCGGTTCTAGGTGCTTCAGTCTGGAACCGCGCGACCGCTACGGTCGCAGGTTCGAATCCTGCCTCGGGCATGGATGTGTGTGTCGTCCTTAGGTTAGTAAGGTTTAAGTAGTTCTAAGTTCTAGGGGAATGATGACCTTAGATGTTGAGTCCCATAGTGCTCAGAGCCATTTTGTAAAAATAACTGTGTTTTGGCAATATCATGATAAACATACTTACGCTGCATATACACTACTGACAGTAAACAGGCGATTGCCAGCTCAGGCGTATGCCATAGGCCAAAATATGGTTTTTTACATTCCACGTTTTGCCATTGTTACATCTGGTATATGAATGTGTCTTCTATGAGAAATGTGCATCTTCTTTTCTTTATATATCCTCGATTATGTTTCATCTTGTCTATATTCTTCCCCTCCCTTCACCTTCAGTCTCCCTCATACACCCTGCTGCTAGCACTCATATCTAAAATTTGTCTCTTTCATAATGTCTAATTATAGCAGTACATATCATCTACGAATATAAACTGTATACGTATGTATTTTTCCAAGTGTGCCTTTGTAATTGTTTATTTCACATTTGCACTAGATATAGTTTAACACGCCTTCTAAAACATATGAATGTAAAATAAGTAGAATGCCTGGTTAGAGGTAAGAGAGGGCCTGATCGCCCTAATCTTGCCAGGTTAAATAAATAAATAAAAATAAATATGCATTTTTGATCCTACAAATGTTATAATTTTTCTTCCAGTTAATCTACATCTACATCTACATTTATACTCCGCAAGCCACCCAACGGTGTGTGGCGGAGGGCACTTTACGTGCCACTGTCATTACCTCCCTTTCCCGTTCCAGTCGCGTATGGTTCGCGGGAAGAACGACTGTCTGAAAGCCTCCGTGCGCGCTCTAATCTCTCTGATTTTACATTCGTGATCTCCTCGGGAGGTATAAGTAGGGGGAAGCAATATATTCGATACCTCATCCAGAAACGCACCCTCTCGAAACCTGGCGAGCAAGCTACACCGCGATGCAGAGCGCCTCTCTTGCAGAGTCTGCCACTTGTGTTTGTTAAACATCTCCGTAACGCTATCACGGTTACCAAATAACCCTGTGACGAAACGCGCCGCTCTTCTTTGGATCTTCTCTATCTCCTCCGTCAACCCGATCTGGTACGGATCCCACACTGATGAGCAATACTCAAGTATAGGTCGAACGAGTGTTTTGTAAGCTACCTCGTTTGTTGATGGACTACATTTTCTAAGGACTCTCAAAATGAAACTCAGCCTGGTACCCGCCTTACCAACAATTAATTTTATATGATCATTCCACTTCAAATCGTTCCGCACGCATACTCCCAGATATTTTACAGAAGTAACTGCTACCAGTGTTTGTTCCGCTATCATATCATCATACAATAAAGGATCCTTCTTTCTATGTAATCGCAATGCATTACATTTGTAATGACGGTGGAAATAATCGAAACAGGTCAAGAATAAACTGAAACACGATTATATTCAGCTGATGGCAAAATAAATGCTTTTCTGTAAATATCTTACAGTTGTAGCTAGTTACCTACACAAATTATTATTTCTGTGTGAAGACACATAACGAAAAACAAAATTCGTATTAAGGTTCAAATGGCTCTGAGCACTACGCGACTCAACTTCTGAGGTCATCAGTCGCCTAGAACTTAGAACTGATTAAACCTAACTAACCTAAGGACATCACACACATCCATGCCCGAGGCAGGATTCGAACCTGCGACCGTAGCGGTCACGCGGTTCCAGACTGAAGCGCCTTTAACCGCACGGCCACACCGGCCGGCGTCGTATTATTTTTTCTGTTGATGATTTGTTCATTAACTATATCTGCGTGAACAACATCCTACGTGGGTGGAAATATTTTACTGAGGCTGCACCAACGTACGACTAAGGTTCTGAGACGAGAGAAACAGCTAGTACGTAAGCGGTTAGACACATCGGGGTGGCGAGAGACTGCGGAATGTTGCTAAACGGGGAACCGATGCGGCTAGTGCAGTGCGGGTATTGCTATTTGCTTTGTTGTATGCCGACCGGGACAATGAGGCCACCGCTGCTTTGTCCTCGTTCGGAACTTGGTCGTGACCGCGCTTCAAACTGCCGTTGTGTACAACGCGAGATGGTAATGACGTAGAACTAATGTAGTTCCGATGCTAGCATTGTTTACAGAATGCCACACACAATACTTGCTTCCACCAGATTGACAAAGTCCCGCTTCTTATTAGGAGTATCACCTTAGAAATTACTAGAAAAATTAAGCTCACATTAAAGAACAGTTACATAACGGATGTAGGAGCATTTCTTTAGCTTCAAGTGTTTCGGGTGTTCTAATGCAGCCTTCTGATTTTATTCTTTTCCGTATGATTTGCTCTATATTTCAAACTGTTTTGGCAGTTTCGTTTGTTTCAGAAAGTTGTGGATCGCGAATGTCTTTCTTTGTGGTGATGTGTGTACTTTAACACAATGTTTGATGTGACTGGCGGCCAGCTTCGTCAGAGTGTTGTAACTGTTAACTTTCGTAAGCGCAAATACCGGAAGAAGAGTGGCTGGTGTTTTAGCCTCTCATGAGTTTTGGTTGACCTATATGGCGCGTAAAAAATCTGGAATATCTTCGGTAACCAGGCACACTTCATTTTCGTGTTTTATTTCCAATTATTGTAAACATATAACTTAATTTTAATACTGTCTCTGAGTATGCAGGTGAAATAACTGTCCAATTTAACCTGAACTCTCATGTTACTGAAATGGCTAATATGACTGTCACCACTCAAGACAATTCTGGCGACGGCAGATTAATGCTTTGTCTATATATGAATATTTCTTCTTTCCTGACTGAGTCTTCTCTTTATCTTCTTCTCCAGTAATGAATTTCAGTGTACATTGTGCAAGATTTTATCGTTTCGTAATTTCTCAGATGATTTGTCGGCACTATTTCACAGCACGAAGCAACGTATCCATTCTTGTTTTGACGGTGTTACACGATGGTCCACTTCTACGGTCCCCTGTCTAATGTTAACTTTGATGATAATTGCTTTGAATACTTCGTGAGGGCGACTTGTGTTCCATCGTTATGGAAGATAATGGGACTTGAACTGCCACGAACTTTAAGGATGAAAATAAATGCTCTACATTCCACTCTAATGTATTTACTACTTTCCAGTTTAAATCCCGGCGGGGTCAGGGATTTTCTCTGCCTCTTGATGACTGGATGTTGTGTGATGTCCTTAGGTTAGTAAGGTTCTAAGTTCTAGGGGACTGATGACCTCAGAAGTTAAGTCCCATAGGGCTCACAGCCATTTTTGATCTCCTGCCTGTAAACAGAACATCCAGATCTTTCCAAATTTAATTTCAAATACTCAGTCACATCAGAAAGCCCAACCGTATGGGCATATTAAAATCTTTACGAAATTCCAGCTGTTTTAAGTAATTAATCTGCCACCCGTATCGGCTCGAGTACTCTTTGGTCGTTGCCACCTATTTGACATGTCGCTGATAATCTTATCCTTATACACTGAAGCGCCAAAGAAACTGGTATAGTCATGCGTATTCAAATACAGAGAGATGTAAAAAGCAAAATACGGCACTGCGGCCGGCAACCCCCACATAAGACAACAAGTGTCTGGCGCAGTTGTTAGATCGGTTACTGCTTCTACAATGGTGAGTAATCAAGATTGAAGTGAGTTTGAACGTGGTGTTATAATAGGCGCACAAGCGATGGGACACAGCATCTCCGAGGTAGCGATGAAGTGGGAATTTTCCTGTACGACCATTTCGCGAATGTACCGTGAATATCAGGAATCTGGTGAAACATGAAATCTCCGACATCGCTGCGGCCTGAAAAAGATCCCGTAAGAACGAGACCAACGACGACTGCAGAGAATCGTTCAACGTGACAGAAGTGCAACCCTTCCGAAAACTGCTGGAGATTTCAATGCTGGGCCGTCAACAAGTGTTAGCGTGTGAACCATTGAACGAAACATCATTGGTATAGACTTTTAGAGCCGAAGGCCCACTCGTGTACCATTGATGATTGCACGACACAACGTTTTACCCCTTGCCTGGGTGCCTCAACACCGACGTTGGACTGTTGATGAATGGAAACATGTAGCCTGGTCGCACGAGTCTTGTTTCAAATTGTATCGAGCGGATGGACGTATACGGGTAGGAAGACAAGCTCGTGAATCCATGGACCCTGCATGTCTGCAGGGTACTGTTCAAGCTGGTGGAGGCTTTGTAATGGTGTGGGGCGCGTGCAGTTGGAATGATATTGGACCCATGGTACGTCTAGATACGACTCTGACGGTGACACGTACGTAAGCATCCTGTCTGATCACCTGCATCCATTCATGTCCATTGTGCATTACGACGGAATTGGGCAATTCCAACAGGACAATGCGACACCCCACACGTCCAGAATTGCTACAGAGTGGCTCCAGGAACACTCTTCTGAGCTTAAACACTTCTGCTGGCCACCAAACTCCCCAGAAGTGAACATTATTGAGCATATGTGGAATGCCTTGCAACGTGCTGTTCAGAAGAGATCCCTTCGTAATCTTACGGATTTATGGACAACCCTGCAGGATTCATGGTGTCAGTTCCTTCCAGCACCACTTCAGACCTTAGTCAAGTCCATGCCACGACGTGTTGCGGGACTTCTGCATACTCGCGGATTACCTACACGATATTGGGCAGGTGTACCAATTTCTCTGGCTCGTATAACCGTACTACCTACTGTGACGTTACAGGTGATCAGTCAGTCATCGAAACAGGCGATACTTACGCCCCTGGTCCGTCATGTCTGTTTATACATCTACATCTACATTTACATCTACATTTATACTCCGCAAGCCACCCAACGGTGTGTGGCGGAGGGCACTTTACGTGCCACTGTCATTACCTCCCTTTCCCGTTCCAGTCGCGTATGGTTCGCGGGAAGAACGACTGTCTGAAAGCCTCCGTGCGCGCTCTAATCTCTCTGATTTTACATTCGTGATCTCCTCGGGAGGTATAAGTAGGGGGAAGCAATATATTCGATACCTCATCCAGAAACGCACCCTCTCGAAACCTGGCGAGCAAGCTACACCGCGATGCAGAGCGCCTCTCTTGCAGAGTCTGCCACTTGTGTTTGTTAAACATCTCCGTAACGCTATCACGGTTACCAAATAACCCTGTGACGAAACGCGCCGCTCTTCTTTGGATCTTCTCTATCTCCTCCGTCAACCCGATCTGGTACGGATCCCACACTGATGAGCAATACTCAAGTATAGGTCGAACGAGTGTTTTGTAAGCTACCTCGTTTGTTGATGGACTACATTTTCTAAGGACTCTCAAAATGAAACTCAGCCTGGTACCCGCCTTACCAACAATTAATTTTATATGATCATTCCACTTCAAATCGTTCCGCACGCATACTCCCAGATATTTTACAGAAGTAACTGCTACCAGTGTTTGTTCCGCTATCATATAATCATACAATAAAGGATCCTTCTTTCTATGTATTCGCAATACATTACATTTGACTATGTAAGGGTCAGTTGCCACTCCCTGCACCAAGTGCCTATCCGCTGTAGATCTCCCTGCATTTCGCTACAATTTTCTAATGCTGCAACTTCTCTGTATACTACAGCATCATCCGCGAAAAGCCGCATGGGACTTCCGACACTATCTACTAGGTCATTTATATATATTGTGAAAAGCAATGGTCCCATAACACTCCCCTGTGGCACGCCAGAGGTTACTTTAACGTCTGTAGACGTCTCTCCATTGATAACAACATGTTGTGTTCTGTTTGCTAAAAACTCTTCAATCCAGCCACACAGCTGGTCTGATATTCCGTAGGCTCTTACTTTGTTTATCAGGCGACAGTGCGGAACTGTATCGAACGCCTTCCGGAAGTCAAGAAAAATAGCATCTACCTGGGAGCCTGTATCTAATATTTTCTGGGTCTCATGAAAAAATAAAGCGATTTGGGTCTCACACGATCGCTGTTTCCGGAATCCATGTTGATTCCTACATAGTAGATTCTGGGTTTCCAAAAACGACATGATACTCGAGCAAAAAACATGCTCTAAAATTCTACAACAGATCGACGTCAGAGATATAGGTCTATAGTTTTGCGCATCTGCTTGACGACCTTTCTTGAAGACTGGGACTACCTGTGCTCTTTTCCAATCATTTGGAACCTTCCGTTCCTCTAGAGACTTGCGGTACACGGCTGTTAGAAGGGGGGCAAGGTCTTTCGCGTACTCTGTGTAGAATCGAATTGGTATCCCGTCAGGTCCAGTGGACTTTCCTCTGTTGAGTGATTCCAGTTGCTTTTCTATTCCTTGGACACATATTTCGATGTCAGGCAATTTTTCGTTTGTGCGAGGATTTAGAGAAGGAACTGCAGTGCGGTCTTCCTCAGTGAAACAGCTTTGGAAAAAGGTGTTTAGTATTTCAGCTTTACGCGTGTCATCCTCTGTTTCAAGGCCATCATCATCCCGGAGTGTCTGGATATGCTGTTTCGAGCCACTTACTGATTTAACGCAAGACCAGAACTTCCTAGGATTTTCTGTCAAGTCGGTACATAGAATTTTACTTTCGAATTCACTGAACGCTTCACGCATAGCCCTCCTTACGCTAACTTTGACATCGTTTAGCTTCTGTTTGTCTGAGAGGTTTTGGCTGCCTTTAATCTTAGAGTGAAGCTCTCTTTGCTTTCGCAGTAGTTTCCTAACTTTGTTGTTGTACCACGGTGGGTTTTTCCCGTCCCTCACAGTTTTACTCGGCACGTACCTGTCTAAAACGCATTTTACGATTGCCTTGAACTTTTTCCATAAACACTCAACATTGTCAGTGTCAGAACAGAAATTTTCGTTTTGATCTGTTAGGTAGTCTGAAATCTGCCTTCTATTACTGTTGCTAAACAGATAAACCTTCCTCCCTTTTCTTATATTCCTGCTAACTTCCATATTCAGGGATGCTGCAACGGCCTTATGATCGCTGATTCCCTGTTCTGTACACACAGAGTCGAAAAGTTCGGGTCTGTTTGTTATCAGTAGGTCCAAGATGTTATCTCCACGAGTCGGTTCTCTGTTTAATTGCTCGAGGTAATTTTCGGATAGTGCACTCAGTATAATGTCACTCGATGCTCTGTCCCTACCACCCGTCCTAAACACTCTGAGTGTCCCAGTCTATATCTGGTAAATTGAAATCTCCACCTAAGAGTATAACATGCTGAGAAAATTTATGTGAAATGTATTCGAAATTTTCTCTCAGTTGTTCTGCCACTAATGCTGCTGAGTCGGGAGGTCGGTAAAAGGACCCAATTATTAACCTAGCTCGGTTGTTGGGTGTAACCTCCACCCATAATAATTCACAGGAACTATCCACTTCTATTTCACTACAGGATAAACTACTACTAACAGCGACGAACACTCCACCACCGGTTGCATGCAATCTATCCTTTCTAAACACCGTCTGTACCTTTGTAAAAATTTTGGCAGAATTTATCTCTGGCTTCAACCAGCTTTCTGTACCTATAACGATTTCGGCTTCGGTGCTTTCTATCAACGCTTGAAGTTCCGGTACTTTATCAACGCAGCTTCGACAGCTGACAATTACAATACCGATTGCTGCTTGGTCCCCGCATGTCCTGACTTTGCCCTGCACCCGTTGAGGCTGTTGCCCTTTCTGTACTTGCCCAAGGCCATCTAACCTAAAAAACCGCCCAGCCCACGCCACACAACCCCTGCTACCCGTGTAGCTGCTTGTTGCGTGTAGTGGACTCCTGACCTATCCAGCGGAACCCGAAACCCCACCACCCTATGGCGCAAGTCGAGGAATCTGCAGCCCACACGGTCGCAGAACCGTCTCAGCCTCTGATTCAGACCCTCCACTCGGCTCTGTACCAAAGGTCCGCAGTCAGCCCTGTCGACGATGCTGCAGATGGTGAGCTCTGCTTTCATCCCGCTAGCGAGACTGGCAGTCTTCACCAAATCAGATAGCCGCCGGAAGCCAGAGAGGATCTCCTCGGATCCATAGCGACACACATCATTGGTGCCGACTTGAGCGACCACCTGCAGGTGGGTGCACCCTGTACCCTTCATGGCATCCGGAAGGACCCTTTCCACATCTGGAATGACTCGCCCCGGTATGCACACGGAGTGCACATAGGTTTTCTTCCCCTCTCTTGCTGCCATATCCCTAAGGGGCCCAATTACGCGCCTGACGTTGGAGCTCCCAACTACCAGTAAGCCCACCCTCTGCGACCGCCCGGATCTTGCAGACTGAGGGGCAACCTCTGGAACAGGACAAGCAGCCATGTCAGGCCGAAGATCAGTATCAGCCTGAGACAGAGCCTGAAACCGGTTCGTCAGACAAACTGGAGAGGCCTTCCGTTCAGCCCTCCGGAATGTCTTTCGCCCCCTGCCACACCTTGAGACGACCTCCCACTCTACCACAGGTGAGGGATCAGCCTCAATGCGGGCAGTATCCCGGGCAACCACAGTCGTAGTCCGATCGGGGGATGCGTGGGACGATCTGGCCGTCCCCGACAAACCCCCATTCGGAACCCCACAGTGATGCCCATTGGCAACAGCCTCAAGCTGTGTGACCGAAGCCAACACTGCCTGAAGCTGGGAGCGAAGGGATGCCAACTCAGCCTGCATCCGAACACAGCAGTTGCAGTCCCTATCCATGCTAAAAACTGTTGTGCAAAGAACGTCTGAACTAATCTACAGAGAGCGCAAACAAATCGACACAAAATTTAAACGGTTATTAAAATACAAGATTGCCTAGTAAATGCAGTAATGCTGCTACTTGCGCACTGCTGACTCACTGCTCGGCGGCGGAAGGAGACTACGCGAATTTACACTATTCAGGTACTAAAACGCGATGCTACAACTCTCAAATACTATAATACGCCCGAAATTTATGAATTAAACAATGCAAGTACCAAAAACACGCAAAGAAATTAAGAATTAAACTATGTAACAAATGAGTGAGCTAGGAGTATACGACTTGCTGCTGCAGCTGCTTATCCAACGACGGCAGGGAGCACACTGACTGTGACCAACCGACACTGGCCATTCAAAACAAAAACAGAAGACAGATAACTACGCGAATTTACACTATTCAGGTACTAAAACGCGATGCTACAACTCTTAAATACTATAATACGCCCGAAATTTACGAATTAAACAATGCAAGTACCAAAAACACGCAAAGAAATTAAGACTTAAACCATGTAACGAATGAGTGAGCTAGGAGTATACGACTAGCTGCTGCAGCTGCTTATCCAACGACGGGTCGTGGCAGGGAGCACACATCGTGATGTGCAGGTCTTACTCACAAGAGGTCCATATGGCAACTGGATTTTCGTAATTTTTTTTTTTGTTCGACGAACCGTGTGACTGTGACATAGGGATTTTAGGTTCGATTTCCATCTGATGCAAATTTTTAAACAGAGGTACTCCTATCCTGCTAACTATTCTGTGATTTTAAAGCACATAAAGGTAGAAATAAAACAATAGTGCTCGAGACTGCTAATCGCGGGTTCGAGTCTGGTTTCCGTCATTATTTGTTTCGTTATTCCGTTCAGTCTGAATACCTACGACATTTAAATCTAAAACTCATCAGATATATGCTAACAGATATCTAATTCCTATTTTTATGAAAAATGCGCGTCTTATTATTTTAACGACTAAAACCAAGATTTTTAAGCACAATAAAATAGTAAACTAAGCAATCGAACAAGCAGAAAAAATGGTGAAAATAATCTCTAAAATAAGCAAAAATAACTACACACAAATATAAAGGTTACACACAACTTTTAGCTTGATGAAGGGTGTCAGAGTACACAAATAACGCAATTCTCGGGTTTTCGTTTGTAGAACTCCTGCTTCTATCAGTAAAAAATGATATGTACGGTGGAAATGTTCTTTCGACGTCGCATGACGTCAGACGTACATGTGAAAAGCATCACAGTGTTTCCTCGATGAATTCCTCTTCGATATTTGTTTCTTCACCAGAAAGCTATTTAAAAAATTTGACACAGTGTGCCGGCCGAATGGCCGTGCGGTTCTAGGCGCTGCAGTCTGGAGCCGAGAGACTGCTATGGTCGCAGGTACGAATCCTGCCTCTGGCATGAATGTGTGTGATGTCCTTAGGTTAGTTAGGTTTAATTAGGTCTAAGTTCTAGGCGACTGATGACCTCAGAAGTTAAGTCGCATAGTGCTCAGAGCCAATGACACAGTGTTTCGTACCCGGAATTTTTCTCTAGCACCTGAGTCAGTTCCTCAAACACAAGTTTTGCAACCCCGTGTGTTTCTGATGATAATGTTACTAAAATTTCGTCTATCAGAGAAAGTTAATGTTCCAAGGAATTATTTCGAACTTCCAGCTGCTTTATGCTTACTGAGTACTCGGCGTTGCCTGGTTATGTATTCATTCCAGTCTTCTATCGCTCCATCTCCTCCTTCCCCCTCACTCTCTGTCCATCTCCTCCTCACCTCTTCTCTCTTCACACTACCACGGTCATTCCAGTGGGAGTTAGGTGGTTCTCACCCCCACAGTATTTTAGCCAGATTGTAATTAATTTGTGTACCATATTTGGTTTAAATCGTTCTGGGGTTTAGGATGAGCATTCTACCCGTGGCTTTGCCTAGGGACGCACGTGTCAGATAGATTTCACATATATTTAAAATATTTAACAGGTATTTATACACATATTTCACCTGCGTCCATAGTGAATTTCGCCCTGTAGTTTTTTTTAACTCAGTTCAATGTTTATGACGTAGTATCTGTCGAACTATGTATAGTACAATGATATAATTTTGCAGGTACATCCAGTATCTGTAGCTCCTGTTTGCAAAAACTGTTTCGAACAGAGTTCATAGTAGAGAACCAATAAATTAACACATCATGCTCGATGCGGCATTTTTTACCCATCTCTGTGTTTATGACGTCATAGCTCCTGAATTATGAGTCGTGTAGTACTATAATTTTGCTGATTCGGTGGTATTTGTGAATACTGGCTGCCAAATGTGTCGCAAATACAGTTATACAGTTAGTAATAAAGAAGAAATAAATTAAAACGCCCTGCTTCATGTGACAATTTTGCGGCATGAACAGCGAAAATGTGAACGATAAACTTTTTTTCCTTTCATCATTTTGTGGCGGTTATCAGAGAGGAAAAAGTTTTCTAAAGATTTAAAGCTATGTGTTAGGTTTGTTGCAAGTCACTAAGTGCTCTGCTTCTCAAATACAGGATGACTAAATTGTGGGCCGGCCGCGGTGGCCGTGCGGTTCTAGGTGCACCAGTCCGGAGCCGCGCTGCTGCTACGGTCGCAGGTTCGAATCCTGCCTCGGGCATGGATGTGTGTGATGTCCTTAGGTTAGTTAGGTTTCAGTAGTTCTAAGTTCTAGGGGACTGATGACCACAGCAGTTGAGTCCCATAGTGCTCAGAGCCATTTGAACTAAATTGTGGCTATTCGGGCGTCGCGGGATATATCAATTTTTCACAACGATCCCAATTCCCTTGATAGGTAGGTGGTTCTTACCACCACAGCGATTGTTTCCAGGCAGTAAGTGATGTATGAACGAAGTTTTGTTGAAATCGGCCAAGTGATTTAGGAGGAAATGTTGAACATGCATACATTCGTACACTATGTGATCAAAAGTATCCGGACACCCCTAAAAACATAAATTTTCCATATTAGGTGCATTGTGCTGCCACCTACTGCCAGATTCTCCATATCAGCAACCTCAGTAGTCATTATATATCGTGAGAGAGCAGAATGGGGCGCTCCGCGGAACTCACGGATTCGAATGTGGTCAGGTGATTGGGTGTCACTTGCGTCATATGTCTGTACGCGAGATTTCCACACTCCTAAACATCCCTAAGTCCACTGTTTCCGATTGAATAGTGAAGTGGAAACGTGAAGGGACACGTACAGCACAAAAGCGTACAGGCCGACCTCGTCTGTAGACTGACAGAGACCGCCGACAGTTGAAGAGGGTCGTAATGTGTAATAGGCAGATATCTATCCAGACCATCACACAGGAATTCCAAACTGCATCGGGATCCACTGCAAGTATTATGACAGTTAGGCAAGAGGTGAGAAAACTTGGACTTCATGGTCGAGCCGATAAATGCCAAACGACGCCTCGCTTGGTGTAAGGAGCGTAAACATTGGGCGATTGAACAATGGAAAAACGTCGTTTTATAATGCACAGCCTATGGCGGAGTGGTTACACGACAATAACATCTCTATAATGGACTGCCTGCACAGAGTTCTGACCTGAATCCTACAGAATACCTTTGGGATGTTTTGGAACTCCGACTTCGTGCCAGGCCTCACCGACCGACACCTATACTACTCCTCAGTGCAGCACTCCGTGGAGAATGGGCTGCCATTCTCCAAGAAAGCTTCCAGCACATGACTGAACGTATGCCTGCGAGAGTGGAAGCTGTCATCAAGGCTAATGATGAGCCAACACCATATTGAATTCCAGCATTACCGATGGAGAGCGCCACGAACTTGTAAGTCGTTTACAGCCAGGTGTCCGTATAGTTTTGATCACTTAGTGTACATACATACGTAAATACACTCATCAAAAGAAGTTTTACATTACCCCGGGTCCCAGAACTCCTGAAGATAGACATTGACTGTGGATATTGTATCATAGACACAGTATTTTTAACTGTTCAGAGATGTCACATAACCCGCCTAAAGACGTAAACAACCATGCACGAGCAGCGCCTATCAGACGCAGGGCGTCCGACAACCGGTCAGTTCCAGTCATTCTGCCAGGAAGGAGATGCACGGCTCGTGTTGTCTGTAGTTCAAACATGCCTAGACGCTCAATACCGCGGTTCGATCGCGTCCGCATTCTTACTTTGTGCCAGGAAGGGCTCTCAACAAGGGAAGTGTCTGGGCGTCTCAAAATGAACCAAAGCGATGCTGTTCGGACATGGAGGAGATACAGAGAGACAGGAACTGTCGATGACATGCGTCGCTGAGGCAGCCCAAGAGCTACTACTGTAGTGGATGACCGCTACCTACGGATTGTGGCTCGGAGGAGCCCAGACAGCAACGTCACCACGTTGGATAATGCTTTTCATGCAGCCACAGGACTCAAAACGTGCGCAATAGGCTGCATGATGCACAACTTCAGTCCCGACGTCCATGGCGATGTCCATATTTGCAACTTCGACACCATGCAGCGTGGTACAGATGGGCCCAACAAAATGCCGAATGGACCGCTCAGGATTGGCATCACGTTCTCATCACAGATGAATATCGCATATGCCTTCAACCAGACAATCGTCGGAGACCTGTTTGGAGGCAATCCAGTCAGGCTGAACGCCTTAGACACACTGTCCAGCAAGTGCAGCAAGGTGGAGGTTCCCTGCTGTTTTGGGCTGGCATTATGTGGGCCCGACGTACGCCGCTGGTGGTCATGAAAGGCCTCGTAGGTGAATGCCATCCTCTGAACGATAGTGCAACCACATCAGCAGCATATTGGCGAGGCATTCGTCTTCATGGACAACAACTCGCGACCCCGTTGAGCACATCATGTGAATGACGTCCTTCAGGATAACGACATTGCTCGACTAGAGTGGCCAGCATGTTCCCCAGTCATGAACCGTATCGAACATGCTTGGAATAGATAGAATAGTGCTGTTTATGGACGAAGTGACACACCAACCACTCTAAGGGATCTACACCGAATCTCCGTCGAGGAATGGGAAAACCTGGACCAACAGTGGCTTGATGAGCTTGTGGATAGTATGCCACGACGAATAAAGGTATGCATCAAAGCAAGAGGACGTGCTGCTAGGTATCTGAGGTACCAAAGAGTACAGAAATCTGGAACACCACCTCTGAAGGTCGCGCTGTATTGCGGTACAACATGAAATGTGTGATCATCTTGGGGTTGAAGCTCTTTTCTTCCGTGTTTGCTTTAACAATACGTATGTTTTTGGATAGGGTCCGCCTTTAGCAAAACACTGTTTTGTTTTATAACCCAAACATGTTTCACTACAGTTGCAGCATCCTTAGTGGGCTTTTATTTTTCATCTGTTAAAGATAAAGAGTGTTCTTTGCTGTTTGTATACATGTAGTTATTAGTTTTTAAATCGTAATTACAGATATTTGAAAAAGACATAAATTATGAGTTCATACCTTTTTACCACATGGTGCGATTTTTCTTATGTGTTGTGTTTATACAGTGACTGTTTTGTTGCACAGTTTGTCATCTGCAACCACTTATAACTTAAAGCAGGTAGATTGTTTAAGCCAAAATTACGATTTGAAAACTTGTTATAACTATGGCCGAAATTATTTAATTCTATGTGTGTGTCTATTTACATTATGTTTCACTTACATTTTCCTTTTAATCACCTTCATCACTGTCAAACACTATATATTGAGATGCCACTGTCACTGTAACTGTTTCACCGCTTTACCAGCTGTAAAAACAAACATGGCGTTCAGGGGAACAATTGAAGGTGTAAAAACAAGATGGCTGACAGTGGAACAGTTGAAGGTGTTCCTGGCGGTTGCTCTGAATATTTCAGAGTTGTCTGTGATTTTTTTTCTTCTTTTGTGTGTGTGTGCGTGTGTGTGTGTGTGTGTGTGTGTGTGTGTGTGAAAAGGGGGGAGAGAGAGAGAGAGTGAGGGTGACAGTAGCTTTAGGGATTTGTTTTATTTTATTTCTTGTGTGTGTGTGGGAGGGGGAGCTGGGTTGGCAGGGGGGGGGGTGTGAGCTCTATTGGTCGGTCTTGTATAATAATTCATTGAGGGCAGAGAACAGAGTGCCATTGGAGAGAGCTGTGTATTCATTTATCACTTGTTTGCTTTCCACTATGGCTTTTTGTATCTGATAATTTTCTTGGTAAATACCAGATGTGTTGTGTTCGTCTGTGCTTGTGTTGGTTGTCCTTAGTTTTCTCTGTTTTGTGTTGTCTGTCCTGTAGGATACTCTTACCCCTTGTTTTTTGAGTATGTTGCCTACTCTGTGGACTGCTTTGTTGTTGTAGGTGAGAGTGAACCATCTGTTTGTCATTGTGGGTGTTTGCCGTTCATGTGTGCTCATGAATGGGTTTTGTGTGTTTGTAAGTTGATGAGGAGGCTTTTATTTTTGTGTGTTAGTTGTCCTTTCAAATAAATTTATAATTTTGTGGTTCAGTTGATCTATAGTGTTTGTGTCATATCCATCTCTACTGCTATTTGTCTGATTGACTGCTATTCATTCTTGTAGTTGTTTTCAGTGTGTGGGGTTTTGTTCAGTCTGTATAGCATGTATTGGAAGCCAGCTAGTTTGTGTATAATCGGATGATCAGAGTCTTTGTGAATGGCCATGCTGGTGGTGGTCACCTTCTTGAATATAGAGAATTTTTGTTGGTTGTTGTGTCTGTATATTGTGAGGTCAAGGAAGTTTAACCTTTTGTCGTGTTCTGTTTCTATGGTGAATTTTCTTTTTGGGTGTACTTTGTTTATATCACTGTAGAGTTGTTGGATGTGACTTGGTGTTTCATCTATAGGGTATATGATGTCATCTACATAACGGTACCAATATATTATCTGGTACTGTTTGCGTCTTACATTTATTTCGAATATTTTCTTTTCAGTGTGATTGAGAAAAATGTTGGCTTGGAGTCCCTGACTGGTGATCCCATTGGAAGCCCATCTTCTTGTGAGTAGAACTGACTGTCAAATGAGAAATAGTTTTATGTGGGGTTCAGGAATTTTGGCTTGTTCTTGTAATTGTTGTTTGATGATGCTGATGGTTTCTGTGGCGGGGATATTGGTGTACATGGATGTAATGTCAAATGATGTGAGTGTGGCTGTTGTGGGTATGTTGATGTTTTTGATTTGTTGTATCAGCTCTTCAGTGTTGTGTATGCTTCTGTTATTTGTGTATATGTAACGTTTATGTAAGTATGTGTACATTTCTCTGGCTAAGTGTTATGTTGGTGCACTTCTGAAATTGACTGTAGGGCATATCAGAATGCCATCCTTCTGGAGCTTTAGTAGGCTGTTCAGTGTGGGTGCTTGAGGGTTCTTTTGTTTCAACTATTTTGCTTTCTGATTTGTGAATATATGTGAGATATTTTTAGGAGTGTTAGGGTGTTTTTCTGGTATCTTTGTGTTGCGTGACTGGTTAGCTTTGTTATGTTGTTGTCTTCCAGAAATTTTATGGTCTTTTCTTTGTATTAATCGTGTTATATTATTATCATGGTGCTGCCCTTGTCTGATCTCGTAATGATTGCCTTATTGTTTTTAAGTTTGTCCTTTATTTTTCTGGAAGCTTTTTCTTCTTCAGTTTTTCTTCCTGTCAGTATGTTGTTTTTGTTTTCCTTTATAATGCATCCTATTTCTTCTGCAACTAATTCTCTTGTCAGACCTGTATTGAAGTTTGGGCTATTGGTCCTTTCTTGTTGTTTTATGATCTACTCACTTTCTGTGATAAGATTCTCCACTGTCTTGTGTGTGATGTGTGTGTTGACATTGTATTTTGGGCCTTTTTCTAGAAAACTTATTTCTTGGTTAATTAGTTGTATGTCAGTAAGGTTTACCAGTCGTTTGTGGAATGTGTGGTTTACTTGCTTTCTATTTTTGTGAGCAAAAGCTTTGTTTTGTTTTAAAAGAGTGTTTAGTTTTTGTTGTTGTTTATTCCATTTTGATTTTATTTATGTTTCTGTGTTTTGTTTGACTGTATTCAAGATATCATTAAATATTTCAGAGATATTAATGTGATTTCCTAGTTCCAGGTGAATTTTGAATAGTTCAACATTAAGTTCCTGCTTTTTTGTATGTAGGTTTCTCATTTCTTGCTTCAGCCACTCAATTTCAGCTTTGTGTTTGGCATGACGAGCTGCAGGTGACATACTGTTTACATTTACGTGTATATAGATAGATATTACATTATGTGAAAGACAAATTCTATTGAATTTTATATTTAAAATAGTTTGATGTAACTTTGCTGTAGTGTTCCGGAATTTGTTGTAGAGTTTGCTCGGAAATGCCTAGCAGGGCGTCGAAATAATCATCTTGGGGTTGAAGCTCTTTTCTTCTGTGTTTGCTTTAACAATACATATGTTTTTGGATAGGGTCCGCCTTTAGAAAAACACAATTTTGTTTTTTAACCCAAACAATTGCAGCATCTTCAATGGGCTTTTATTTTTCATCTGTTAAAGATAAAGAGTGTTCTTTGCTGTTTGTATATATGTAGCTATTAGTTTTCAAATCGTAATTGCAGATATTTGAAAAAGACATAAATTACGAGTTCATACCTTTATACCACATGGTGCGATTTTTCTTATGTGTTGTGTTTATACAGTGACTGTTTTGTTGCACAGTTTGTCATCTGCAACCACTTATACCTTAAAGTAGGTAAATTGTTTAATCCAAAATTACGATATGAAAACTTGTTATTTATATGGCAGAAATTATTTAATTCTATGTGTGTGTCTATTTACATAATGTTTCACTTACATTTTCCTTTTAATTATCTTCATCACTGTCAAACTCTATATATTGAGGTGCCACTGTCACTGTAACTGTTTCACCGATTTATCAGCTGTAAAAACAACACCTCCAGAAAAATAATAGACAAAATTAAAAACAATGAGGGATTTATTACGAGATCAGACAAGGGTAACACCATGATAATAATAAAACAGGATGAATACAAAGAAAAACATTAAAATTTCTGGAGGACAATAACATAACAAAGCTAACCAGTGACCAATACAGATACCAGAAAAGACACTAACACTCCTAGGAAATATGTTACACATATTCACAAATCAGAAAGAAAAATGGTTGAAACAAAAGAGCTCCCAAGCACCCACACTGAACAGCCTACTACAGCTCCACAAGGATGGTATTCCGATACACCCTACAGTCAATTTCAGAAGTGCACCCACATACCACTTAGCCAGAGAAATGCACACATACTTACAGTAACATTACATATACACAAATAACAGAAGTATACAAAACACTGAGGTGCTGATACAACAACTCAAAGACATCAACATACCCACAACAGCCACACTCACATCATTTGACAACACATCCATGTACACCAATATCCCCACCACAGAAACCATCAATATGATCAAACAACAATTAGAAGAACAAGCCAAAATTCCCGAATCTCACATAAACTTAAAAAACAAGGGGTAAGAATAGCCTACAGGACAGACAACTCAACACAGAGAAAACTATGGACAACCAACACAAGCACACACAAACACAACACATCTGGTATTTACCAATTAACATGCCAGGACTGCAAAGCAGTTTATATAGGGCATCTACATCTACATCTACATGGATACTCTGAAAATCATATTTAAGTGCCTGGCAGAGGGTTCATCGAAACACCTTCACAATTCTCTATTATTCCAATCACGCATAGTGCGTCAAAAGAATGAACACCTATATCTTTCCGTACGAGCTCTGATTTCCCTTATTTTATCGTGGTGATCGTTCCTCCCTATGTAGGTCGGTGTCAACAAAATATTTTCGCATTCGAAGGAGAAAGTTGGTGATTGGAATTTGGTGAGAAGGTTCCGTCGCAACGGAAAAGGCCTTTCTTTTAATGATTTCCAACCCAAATCCTGTATCATTTCTATGAAACGCTCTCCCATATTTCACGATAATACAAAACGTGCTGCCTTTCTTTGAATTTGTTCGATGTACTCCGTCAGTCCTATCTGGCAAGGATCCCACACTGCGCAGCAGTATTCTAAAAGAGGACGGACAAATGTAGTGTATGCAGTCTCCTTACTATGTCTGTTACATTTTCTATGTGTCCTGCCAATAAAACGCAGCCTTTGGTTAGCCATCCCCGCAACATTTTCGATGTGTTTTTTCCAACTGAAGGTGTTCGTAATTGTAATACCTAGGTATGTAGTTGAATTTACGTCTTTTAGATTAGACTGATTTATCGTGTAACCGAAGTTAATCGAGTTCCTTTTAGCATTCATGTGGATGAACTCACACTTTTCGTTATTTAGGGTCAACTGCCACTTTTTGCACCATTCAGATATTTTTCTAAGTTGTTTTTCAATTTGTTTTGATCTTCTGATGACTTAATTAGTCGATAAACGACAGCGTCATCTGCAAACAACTGAAGACGGCTGCTCAGATTGTCTCCCAAATCGTTTATATAGATAAGGAACAGCAAAGGGGCTGTAACACTACCTTGGGGAACGCCTGAAATCACTTCTGTTTTTGTCGATGATCGTCCGTCAGTTACTAGGAACTGTGACCTCTCTGACAGGAAATCGCAAGTCCAGTCACATAACTGAGACAATATTCCATAAGCGAGCAATTTCACTACGAGCCGCTTGTGTGGTACAGTGTCAAAATGCTTTCGGAAATCCAGGAATACGGAATCTATCTGAATTCCCTTGTTAACAGCACTCAGCACTTCATGTGAATAAAGAGCTAGTTGTTTCACAGGAACGATGTTTTCTAAACCCATGTTGACTGTATGTCAATAGACCGTTTCCTTCGAGGTAATTCATAATGTTCGAACACAATATACGAGGGCAGTTCAATAAGTTATGCAACACATTCTTTTTCTGAAACAGGGGTTGTTTTATTCAGCATTGAAATACACCAGGTTATTCCCCAATCTTTTAGCTACACAACACTATTTTTCAATGTAATCTCCATTCAATGCTACGGCCTTACGCCATCAATAACTTCTTCATCATCCGCGTAGTGCCTCCCACAGATTGCGTCCTTCATTGGGCCAAACATATGGAAATCCGACGGTGCGAGATCGGGGCTGTAGGGTGCATGAGGAAGATCAGTCCACTGAAGTTTTGTGAGCTCCTCTCGGGTACAAAGACTTGTGTGAGGTCTTGCGTTGTCATGAAGAAGCAGAAGTTTGTTCAGATTTTTGTGCTTACGAACACGCTGAAGTCGTTTCTTCAATTTCTGAAGAGTAGCACCATGGGGAAGGACATCGAACAGAATAACCCCTTCAGCGTCCCAGAAGACTGTAACCATGACTTTACCGGCTGAGGGTATGGCTTTAAACTTTTTCTTGGTAGGGGAGTGGGTGTGGCACCACTCCATTGATTGCCGTTTTGTTTCAGGTTCGAAGTGATGAACCCATGTTTCATCGCCTGTAACAATCTTTGACAAGAAATTGTCACCCTCAGCCACATGACGAGCAAGCAATTCCGCACAGATGGTTCTCCTTTGCTCTTTATGGTGTTCAGTTAGACAACGAGGGACCCAGCGGGAACAAACCTTTGAATATCCCAACTGGTGAACAATTGTGACAGCACTACCAACAGAGATGTCAAGTTGAGCACTGAGTTGTTTGATGGTGATCCGTCGATCATCTCGAACGAGTGTGTTCGCACGCTCCGCCATTGCAGGAGTCACAGCTGTGCATGACCGGCCCGCACGCGGGAGATCAGACAGTCTTGCTTGACCTTGCAGCGATGATGACACACGCTTTGCCCAACGACTCACCGTGCTTTTGTCCACTGCTAGATCACTGTAGACATTCTGCAAGCGCCTATGAATATCTGAGATGCCCTGGTTTTCCGCCAAAAGAAACTCGATCATTGCCCGTTGTTTGCAACGCACATCCGTTACAGACGCCATTTTAACAGCTCCGTACAGCGCTGCCACCTGTCGGAAGTCAATGAAACTATACGAGACGAAGCGGGAATGTTTGAAAATATTCCACAAGAAATTTCCGGTTTTTTTCAACCAAAATTGGCCGAGAAAAAAAAGTGTTGCATTACTTATTGAACTGCCCTCGTATGTTCTAAAGTCCTGCTGCATATCGACGTTAACAATATGGGCCAGTAATTTAGTGGATTACTCCTACTACCTTTCTTGATTATTGGTGTGACCTGTGCAACTTTCCAGTCTTTGGGTACGGATCTTGTGTCAAGCAAACGGTTGTATATGATTGTTAAGTATGGAGCTAATACGTCAGCCTACTCCGAAAGGAACCTAAGTGGTATACAGTCTCGACCATACGACTTGCTTTCATTATGTGATTTAAGTCGCTTCATTACACCGAGGATATTTACTTCTACATTACTCATGTTGGCAGCTGTTTTCGATACGAATTCTGGAATATTTACTTTTTCGCATCTCGTGAAGGCATTTCGGAAGGCAGTGTTCAGTAACTCTGCTTTGGCAGCACTGTCTGCTATAGTACCTCCATTGCTATCGCGCAGAGAAGTTATTGATTGTTTCTTGCCGCTATCATACTTCACATACGACCAGAATCTCTTTGGATTTTCTTCCAGGTTTCGAGAAAAAGTTTCGTTGTGGCAACTGTTATAGGCGTCTCGCATTGAACTCCGCGCTAAATTTCGAGCTTCTGTAAAGGATCGCCAATCTTAAGGATTTTGCGTCTGTTTAAATTTGGCATGTTTGTTTCGTTGTTTCTGCAACAATTTTCTAACCCGTTTTGTGCCAAGGAGGATCAGCTCCGTCGTTTGTTAGTTTATTTGGTATAAATCTCTCAATTGCTGCCGATACTATTTCTTTGAATTTAAAACCTCATCTGGTCTACACTTATGTTATTGATTTGGAATGAGTGGAGATTGTCTCTAAGGAAGGCGTCAAGTGAATTTTTATCTGCTTTTTTGAATAGGTATATTTTTCGATTATTTTTCGAGGATTTGGGGATTACAATATTCAATCTCGCTACGACAACCCTGTGTTCACTAATCCCTGAATCGATTTTGATACTCGTTATTAACTCAGGATTGCTTGTTGCGAAGAGGTCAAGTGTGTTTTCATAACCGTTTACTATTCGCGTGGGCTCATGAACTAACTGCTCGAAACAATTTTCAGAGAATGCGTTTAGCACAATTTCGGATGATATTTTATGCGTACCTCCGGAATTTCATGTGTATTTTCGCCAACATATCGAGGGTAAATTAAAGTCACCACCAAGTATGATCGTATGAGTCGGGTACGTGTTTGAAATCAAACTCAAGTTTTCTTTGAACCTTTCAGCAACTGTATCATCTCAACTGGGAGGTCGTTAAAAGGATCCAATTATTATTTTATTCCGGTTGCCAACAATGACCTCTGCCCATACTAACTCACAGGAAGTATCTACTTCGATTTCGCGACAAGTTAAACTACTTCTGACAGCAACAAATACGTCACTGCCAACAGTGTTCAGCCTATCTTTTGGGAACACCGTTACGTTCTTCGCAAAAATTTCGGCTGAGCTTATATCCGGATTTAGGCAGCTTTCAGTGCCTATAACGATTCGAGCATCAGTGCTTTCTATTAGTGCTTGGAGCTCTGGTACTTTCCCAACACAGTTATGACAATTTACAACTGTTACACCAGTGGTTCCTGTATCTACGTTCTTCCTGTATTCAGCCTTCACCCTCTGTGATTGAAGCCCTTTTTGTGTTTTCCCGAGACCCTCTAACCTAAAAAACCGCCCAGTCCACGCCACACAGCCCCTGCTACCCATGTAGCCGCCTCCTGCATATAGTGGACACCTGACCTATTCAGCAGGACCCGAAACCCAACCATCCTCTGGCGCAAGTCGAGGAATCTGCAGCTTACACGGTCGCAGAACCGTATGAGCCTCTGATTCAGACCCTCCACTCGGCTCTGTACCAGAGGTCCACAATCGGTCCCTTCGACTATGCTGCAAATGGTCAGGGCAGACAAGCAGAAACTTTAATACCAAATACACAGAACACTGAAGAGCATTAAAAAGTAACAACGGTCATTCCACATTTGCTGAACACCTTATGGACATGAAACATAACCAAACAAACATCAATACGGATTTGAAAATTCTCAAATGCAGCAGCAGCCCCCCCGCAAAAACTAATGATTGAAGAAAATTATCAGATACAAAAAGCCATAGTGGAAAGCAAACAAGTGATAAATGAATACACAGCTCTCTGCAATGGCACTCTGTTCACTGCCCTCAAGGAATTATTAGACAAGAACGACCAATATAGCTCTCACCCACTCCCCACCATCCTAGCCCCCCTCCCCCCACACACAACATAAAATAAAATAAAACAAAAATAAATAAATCCCTAAACCTACTGTCACCCTCACTCTCTCTCTCTCTCCCTTTTCACACACACACACACACACACACACACACAGACAGACACACACACACACACACACACACACACACACACACACACACGCACACACACACACACACACACAAAAAAACAAGAAAAAAATCACAGACAACTCTGAAAGATTCAGAACAACTGCCAGGAACACCTTCAACTGTTCCACTGTCAGCCATCTTGTTTTTACACCTTCAATTGTTCCCCTGACCGCCATGTTTGTTTTTACAGCTGGTAAACCAGTGAAACAGTGACAGTGACAGTGGCATCTCAATATATAGTGTTTGACAGTGATGAAGATGATTAAAAAGAAAATGTAAGTGAAACATTATGTAAATAGACACACACATAGAATTAAATAATTTGAGCTATAGGAATAACAAGTTTTCAAATCGTAATTTTGACTTAAACAATTTACCTACTTTAAGTTTTAAGTGTTGCAAATGACAAACTGTGCAACAAAACAGTCACTGTAGAAACAAAACACATCAGAAAAACTGCCCCATGTGGTAAAAAGGTATGAATCTGTAATTTATGTGTTTTTTTTTTAAATATCTGTAATTACGATTTACAAACTAATAGCTTCATGTATACAAACAGCAAAGAACACTCTTTATCTTTAACAGAGGAAAAATAAAAGCCCACTGAAGATGCTGCAACTGCAGTGAGACATGTTTGGGTTAAAAAACAAAATTGTGTTTTGCTAAAGGCGGACCCTATCCAAAAACATACGTATGAAATGTGTAGTTTTCATGAGCAATAAAAAGAGCGGAAATGATGTTTATGTTGATATCTATTTAAATTTTGTGTACAGGTTCCGGAACTCTCGGAACCGAGGTGATGGCAAACTTTTTTTGATGTGTGTACATATGTACATCCATTTTTGTAATAGATGTATATATTGATACGAATTTTGGAGAAACTATTATGGATTTCCTGTATATTTTCATGGATGCTGTTTTTATCATAACGTTCTTGGGCTCTGACAATACTGACTACATCTTTTAAATTTAGGGAATTCAAAGCATTCTTCATTTCACTGAAATGTTTCGTGGTAGTATGACACAGTCTATAACTACGCTCCCCACTGAGTTAAAACTGGCTGAGGAGGTAAAAAGGAAGGCGTTTATCGAATTTTTGAAATCGAATTGGTGACTTTAGAAACACGTTCTTCACACTAGGAACAAGAACATCCACGTCTTTGCACTGACTTCTGACGGTTTCAACGACACGCTGTAAACCGTGAGCAAGGAACGTTAGGTGAACTAATTTATGGCACAAAACTTTTATCTAGTCCCCGCATTAACCATACATGGAGCGGTATCTCTGAGAAATAACAATTCACTTTCATATCGTATCGCTTCTGGCCACAAGAAAGCTAGTGTGTGATTGAAAAATCTGGCAACAGTGGAGTGATGTACTCGGTCGATTATTCGTGTATTAAGAAGAAATGATCTCTCTGCTTTCATAACAGCAACTACAACACTACACGCGCTCTGTCCCAATGTATCTGTGGTTTCATGCTTTAGAGTATTTCAAACATTAAAAACACTGTGTCATATAGTTTTTGCGTAATCTAGATTCGTCCGGTACCTTTTTGTGTGTGTCATTTTCTAAAAACACACGAAGCTGCACATTATTCAGTTTGCACAACGAAATGTCGAAAACCATTATAATAAGCATAAGCCTATGAAAAACGTATCACGACAACTCGATTGTCCCCCAACATTGCTTTTAATCAGTTGTTGGTGTAACTTAGGTTTATTCTGAAACCTCTCTTTATGCCGTGTGGTATTAAAGTGCTGTATAATGTCAGTTTTTCTTCGCAGGAAAACTGTTTTCACACACCAAACAAAATAAGATACCGCCGTCTTCACTGAGAATATTTCATCCAAACTCGTTTACGCACGTGCGTAAGAAGGCTAATTGAGAAATTTCCGAAGGGGGAACTGCGAGCAATCATGCACAATTAAACTAACGAGTAATGCACAACGCACTGTAGCTTGGAACTCTGGAATTCATCGTCCATGCCATTGACGTCATTCCGATGCAACTGACTGATGAGGTGATGACTGATCTGCCAAATCGCAGCAAGTTCTTCTCCTTGCGGTATTATTTCACAGCATTCTAGCTATACCTTAGCAATGCGTTCTTACACATTCCACCGAAGCTCATTTTTATCAGCCAATAAAAAAGAGACTCCCTTATTGAAAAATAACAGCGAGGAGTGAAATATGCACTTCCAAAACCGGAGTATTAGATAAAATATGCTGTTTTAATTAAACATAATAAAATAAAGAAGCAAAAACGTTTTCTAGCAAAATAAGCATAAATAAGCACAAACAAATGCAATTAAAACTGCTTTCCAATGTGTGTCTTATGAAGTACAGCCCTTCTGCTTATCCCTGAAAGTGTGGGAAAAATTATGCATTTTGCTTAGAAATTCGAGTTTTATTAATGTCATATCACTCACAAAAATCAAGTTTTCATTTCAAATATGCACTACTGGCCATTAAAATTGCTACACCACGAAGATGACGTGCTACAGACGCGAAATTTAACCGACAGGAAGAAGATGCTGTGATATACAAATGATTAGCTTTTCAGAGCATTCACACAACGTTGGCGCCGGTGGCGACATCTACAACGTGCTGACATGAGGAAAGTTTCCAGCCGAATTCTCGTACACAAACAGCAATTGACCGGCGTTGCCTGGTGAAACGTTGTTGTGATGCCTCGTGTAAGGAGGGGAAATCACGTTTCCGACTTTGATAAAGGTCGGATTGTAGCCTATCACGATTGCGGTTTATCGTATTGCGACATTGCTGCTCGCATTGGTCGAGATCCATTGACTGTTAGCAAAATGTGGAATCGGTGGGTTCAGGAGGGTAATAAGGACCGCCGTGCTGGATCCCAACGGCCTCGTATCACTAACAGTCAAGATGACAGACATCTTATCCACATGGCTGTAACGGATCGTGCAGCCACGTCTCGATCCCCGAGTCAACAGATGGGGACGTTTGCAAGACAACAACCATCTGCACGAACAGTTCGACGACACTTACAACAGCACGCACTATCAACTCGGAGACCATGGATGCGGTTACCCTTGACGCTGCATCACAGACAGGAGCGCCTGCGTTGGTGTTCTCAACGATGAACCTAGGTGCACGAATGGCAAAACGTCATTTTTTCGGATGAATTCAGGTTCTGTTTACAGCATCATGATGGTCGCATCCGTGTTTGGCGACATTGCGGTGAACACACATTGGAAGCGTGTATCCGTTATCGCCATACTGGCGTATCACCCGGCGTGATGGTATGGGGTGCCTTTGGTTACACGTCTCGGTCACCTCTTGTTCGCACTGACAGCACTTTGAGCAGTGGACGTTACATTTCAGATTTGTTACGACCCGTGACTCTACCCTCATTCGATCCCTGCGAAACCCTACATTTCAGCAGGATAATGCACGACCGCATGTTTCAGGTCCTGTACGGGCCTTTCTGGATACAGAAATTGTTCGACTGCTGCCCTGGTCGGCACATTCTCCAGATCTCTCACCAACTGAAAACGCCCGGTCAATGGTGGCCGAGCAACTGGCTCATCACAGTACGCCATTCACTACTCTTGATGAACTGTGGTATCGTGTTGAAGCTGCATGGGCAGCTGTAGCTATAAACGCCATCCAAGCTCTGTCTGACTCAATGCCCAGGCGTATCAAGGCTTGTATTACGGTCAGAGGTTGTTGTTCTGGGTACTGATTTTTCAGGATTTATGCACCCACACTGCGTGAAAATGGAATCACATGTCAGTTCTAGTGTAATATATTGTACCAATGAATACCCGTTTATCATCTGCATTTCTTCTTCGTGTAGCAGTTTTAATGGCCAGTAGTGTATACACAGGGTGTTTCAAAAAGATACCGAGAAACTTCGACGGGTTGTAGAGGGCGTCTCGAGGAACAAATTGGGGGTAAGAACCCGCATCTTGAAACCTCATCCAACGACGCTACAGAACGTCGAAGTTTCAGACGCCAGCACCTGCCGCTAGGTCACCCTTTCGGCAGAAACGTGACTTTCTACGCTGATGGACAGCAGGCATAACGTCTCGCAATGCTGTTTGTTATTCAGTGGTCGAGACTGGTTTCCACGATCGCTAGTGGAAAAGGTAAAGTTTGGCTGCTGCGTAAACAGGCCTTGTCTCCTACAAATGTCATGCTATGTTGCCTCGGTGAAATACGGTTTCAGACACAGGGTCCCATCTGCGGTTTGCTTTTCTCATGTTACGCCGTCACCAAGGTACCTCCTGCGGGCCGGCGTTACATGTAACACCACACAGCGCCGAGGTTGTCTACGCCCAAAGCGTAAGCAATGGTAAACATCGGCTGTTTTGGAAACAGACATTCTCGCGTACTACTTCCTGCAGAGGGTGTTCGAGATGGCCCCTAGAACTTAGAACTACTTAAACCTAACTAACCTAAGGACACCACACACATCCATGCCCGAGGCAGGATTCGAACCTGCGACCGTAGTAGTCGCGCGGTTCCGGACTGAGCGCCTGAACCGCTAGACCACCGCGGCCGGCTCTTCAACCTCTCGAAGTTTATCCGTAACGTTTTGTAACGTCCTCAATGCGCTATAGCAATAATGAAGACGTTAATTTTATACCAGTAAGAATAATTTAGTTAAGTAGACGTTGGATGATGAAAAATTGAAATACACTGACACATATTGAAAACTATTACATCGCGAACACCTTGACCGACGCTACCAAGCTGATACTCCAGTAGTTCCATGTCTGTGGGTTACTTTGGTTAGAATATCATCCTCGTGATAGTTTATTGCCAGTATATCCAAATCAGAAAGAAGCCGTTCCTACAGAGTAAGAATAGTGTGACTGGCCAGTAGTGTAGTATGCACAACTTACTGCGACTGAAATTTGTAATGAGGTGCGGCCACCCAACGCCGCGGCGTCTTGACATGGTTTCACTTTGATTACGCTTCGTGTTGGAGACACTCCTCGAACACTCAATAAGTCGTGCAGTTTCCAAAATGCTCGTGGCGTTCCTCCAGGCAATCGCAATATGCCCTCAGTCAAACTCAGCTATTCATTGATACTCCATTACCGTGCGTGTATCTGACTAGCAGTCATTTCTCGTCAGTCGACGCTGTTCTTGCCTGTACGGGTTTATATCGATATTAGGTCGGTGGTCTTAATGTCCTGGCTGATGGTTGTATACTACAGAGAACTACCACGTCTGGCACCAGTAACGGCTGTAATCTGGCTGCACAGCCAGTCTATCTGAACTTTGATGGCATGTATGGGTACGATCTTAGTGGCTGGGGAGTAGTGGCGTGCCAGTGTCTCGCCAACCCATAACCTGGTGTATTCCATGGATAAGAGATGGAGAACTTGAGTGGTGGATGGGGCAACAGTCTAACACCCTATGTCTCAGGGTGGATCAGAACAGCACGACAAACATGCGGTCTTTCGATATGTTGATGACTGATAACGTCACGGACTCCTCGAATCTCACGGACAGCCATCGGCCTGAACACTTTAGAAATGAAACGTTTGCTGTCCTTATTACTGACTATGCAAACCGGAGATGATCGTCTTATTTACCCAATGGTTTAGAGCGCCTTTCCACGGTTCGCGCGGCTCACCCCGTCGGAGGTTTGAGTCCTCCCTCGGGCATGTGTTTGTTTTCCTTAGCGTAAGTTAGTTTAAGTTGTATTAAGTATTGTGTAAGCCTAGGGACCGACGACCTCAGCAGTTTGGCCCCATAGGAATTTTATCCAACATCACGCCAGCTGCTGGGTGCGTGTGACGATAACGGATGCACTCAGGCAAAGTTCTTTCTCGGCGGAACCTTTACACATGGATACATCCTCTGTGATGTTGTACGCGTAACTGGGATATATCGGCATAGACGACATGGGGCTGCTGCTGTGTTTAGAGTTGCTGGGTGCACCACTGTCGACACGCCTCTCTCTGCAGTCACATCAACAAAAGCCACAGCAACGCCGCCACACTGACAATCTGTAATGTTCCAGGCGTCGCCGAATTATTTGTGTGGATACTTGCTTGCTGCAAATAAGCAAGACAGACAGCGTGGCTGTATCATCTTACACAACACCACACTGAGGTGACAAATGTCATGGGATATTTCCTAATATCGTGTCGGACCTCCTTTTGCCAGGCGTAGTGCAGCAACTGACGTGGCACGGATTCAACAAGTCGTTGAAAGACCCCTGCAGAATTATGGAGCCATGCTGCCTCTATAGCCGTCTATAGCTGCGAAAGCGTTCCCGGTGCAGGATTGTGTACACGATCTGATGTCTCGATTATATCCCATAAGTGTTCGATGTCGGGCAATCTGGTTGACCAAACCATTTGCTCAAACTATCCAGAATGTTCCTCAGACCAGTTGTGTGGCCCGATGACATGGTGCATAGCCACCCATAAAAATTACATCGTTGTTTGGGAATATGACGTCCATGAATGGCTGTAAATGGTCTCCAAGTAGCCGAACATTCAGAGGACGTAGTCAATTCCACATAAACAAAGCCCACACGATTATGGAGTCACCACCAGCTACAGTGCCTTGCTGACAACTTGAGTTCAGGGCTTCGTGGGGTCTGCTCCACACTCGAACCCCACCATCACAACTTAGAAACTGAAGTATTGACTCATCTGCCAAGACCACGGTTTTACAGTCATCTGGGGCCCAACTGATATGGTCACGAGCCCAGGAGAGGCGCCGCAAATGATGTCGTGTTAGTAGCAAACGCACTCGCGTCGTTCGTCTGCTGCCGTAGCCCTTTAACGCCAAATGTCGCCGCATTGTCCTAACGGATACGTTCATCATACGTTTCAATTGACTCCTGCAGTGTTGCTTGTATGCTAGCAATGACAACTCTGCGCAAATGGTGCTGCGTCGGTCGTTAAGTGAAGGCCGTCGGACTGCGTTGTCGGTGGTGGGAGGTAATGCCTGGAATGTGGTATTCTCGGCACACTCTTGGAACTGTGGATTTTCGAAATTGGAATATCCCATGCGTCTAGTTCCAACAACTATACCGCGTTCCAAGTGTCTTAATTCGCTTCGGGCGTCCATAATCACGTCGGAACTCTTTTTACATGAATCATCTGAGCACAAATGACATCTCTGCCATTGCACTACCCATGCTTCGTGGACGCGATACTACCGCCATCTGTTTATGTGCTTATCGCCATCCCATGAGTTTTGTGACCACAGCGTGTGTCTGTCATCTATGGCGCTAGTCACGTGTGACCATTGAGATCCTGCTTGGCGTTGGGTACAGGTCTTCTGAACCCATCGATTCCAGTTGTTGCATCCTGAACAACACTAGCAGCAATGTAATAGAACTATAAATCACAGTCCTGGTAGGCCACGACCCTGCCTCGATCGAATTCCGAGGTGCAGATCTGGCGCTTTACAGCATCTCGTCGACGTCTCAGGTGTTCATATTGAACAAATAGTGTAAGTGGCTGTTAATAATGAAATCAACTCCATGCCTTCCTCACTTATTTGACTCTTGCTGCCCACATCCCGTTCCTAATCCATTACATACGGAAACATTTCTATACTTCTTTCTTTGGTTCACTGCGCCAGATTTCAACGTGGTGGCCAAAATTGGAACTAATTTTTTTCCATCGTACGTCGGTTCCAAATTAACGCATTAGACCCTCACTGGGCCTCTGTGAGTAGCTACACTTCAATTATAACCACCCGATAGATGGCGTTACACCTACTTACGTTGTGTGATTGCAGTCAGATGCTTATCATTTGTATACACAACTACACAGTAAAATCCAAATTGATGTTTCTTACGTACCATTTCATGGTGTTGCCATTTTAATGGCATAATTTAATTCGGTCGTCTGCGTAGAAACAAAGATTTCGTCGAATGTAATTCCTAGTCCATGAAACATATTCTATGCGTTCTAGGCGTTGCTCATAAGAGCATCCACATTCACAAGGCGGTTTATATGCATTATGCGTTCTCAGCCAATTCGTCTTTCACAGGTTTCATGAGCTGCGATATTTTTTCTGTGGTCCTGAGGACTAATTTAACGTTTTGTCTCTTCGAGAGATAAGGTTCCTCTTCACTCAAGCAAAAAATAGTGAAAAGTACAACTTTATTGCTCTGTTCTTCGAAATCCTGTTGTGATTGTAGACACTTTCGTGAAAACTTTTTCGCAGGAGGGTCAGTTCCTGCGGCGGCAGATATTCAGCACCTCAGATAGCTTTTGCTCACTGTACTAGGGGCTTCTGGATACTGCGGTTTTGTGGTGGAATGTGACGGCTGATTGCTTACAGGTACCGTTCTGTATGAATTTGTTGTACACGTTATGGCTGAGAGACTCAATGGTTTTTCGAGGGGTATGAGACATCGAGGAAGAACAGGGCAGTTTGTGTTTTCATCATGAACTTTATGTGATGATCAATAATATTAAGATGTTCCAAGAAATTCCCAATTTTTCGCTTTCATAGACCAGGTAAGAAATATGTCTTTGACGTAGTGATAAAAGCAATTAGGTTCTCTGGAGCCGTGCGCAGGGTGACTTCTTAGAAGTTCTGCTTAAGCAGATATGATGCGGATGGAGCTAAGATGCATCACATCGCAATATCGCAAAAAAACTCTCAGTAAAGATGTCGGCTTGCAGATCAATACATTGTGTGGTGAGATTACTGCGAGGCTGAAGGGTGTGGCAGAAGCTGGACTTAAATAACGGCTTGTTTAGCGATAGAGTGAGTAGCAGTGATGTTATAGCCAGCTGTATAAGGAAGAGCCTATCACCAAATCAGCGTTTGTCCAGGTATGGCCCTCAAACTATAGACCTGCGCGTTCCTGTTAACTATGTCCGCCTATTAGGATCTTTCCTTATATGTGTCATAATCAACCACACTTGCTCCCACATCTGCAATCGTGCCTCAGAGATCCGTCCCGCCCCCTAATTTGAGTCCTGTAGACTGCAAACATTTCTGTATCCGTCTTCCCTATTTGTCTTCTCTAATATGCTGACGACACAAGACAACTAGCTATTCATAACACTCTCCAGCTTGCCATCCCTTCCACCAGCTTCACCAAGATCTCTTATATGTGCGATGTAACTTCAAGTTAGTACATAGAAAAACCAAGCCACTGACTTTGGCTGCACCACTAGGCGATTCCATCGTCTCGTTTCCCACCTCTCAGTCTTCAACCAACCAGT
Source organism: Schistocerca americana (assembly GCF_021461395.2). Lineage (NCBI taxonomy): Eukaryota > Metazoa > Arthropoda > Insecta > Orthoptera > Acrididae > Schistocerca > Schistocerca americana. Next base: position 891,253,758 of record NC_060130.1, on the reverse strand, counting down.
TGCTCTTGGGATTAAACCCTAACAGAAAGCTAATGTGGAATCCACGCCTCTTCAACATCCAGCACCACGCTCATAACCGATTAAATGTACTAAAACTACTAATAGGTCATTCTGTGGGGACTACATCTTCGGTTCATTATTCTCTTCTACAATTCACTCATTTGTTCCTTCGTAAATTATGCCAATATTGCCAGAATTCCTTTTCATCCTTAATTCCATAAATTCGTCTCAGTACTGTATAGACACATACTCCTTCTCTCCTTCAGCCTTCGACTTACCGTCGTCAACTCGTTCTCTGTCCCATGTTATTTCCGAAGTCTTCCTTTTCTAGAGCACCTATGAATCCAGCACACCGACCGAAAAATACAGCACTTCAACCGACTCCCACTTCTCGACCATTATATTCGTCCTGGCAACTACCCATCCTAGCAACCATAGCTACAACGCTCCATACCATCCTTATTCTGCCGGGTCCTCCCCTTTTTACCTTGTTCCAGCTGCGCCCATTCAGTATCGTATGCCTTCTGCAGCTCTTCATGGTCCTTTACTTTAAGTATATTTTCGTCTCGGTCGTGAATATTATTGTTTTTCGTATATCATCATCATCGTTATTGTATTGTAGCAGCATTAACATCATCACATCCATCTGTTTCAACCACCATGTAAATAACCTGCCTATATTGAAAATTCATCGGACTGTCGTCTATCTGTAGTCTTCAACATCAATATTATCGATTCACTTATTTAATGCACAACATTTCTAGAACATGTAACACGTTCGCGCGAGCCAGTCCGTGGATAATTGAAATAACAATATACCAGAAGAAAACATAAAACTGCATGGTGGTCTGATAGCTCTTGAAACAGGCCGAAAACTACTCTGATGAAAGGTAATGCAACGGAATTCGAGAAGATTTTATCATTTTATAGCCTGTTACCGCAAGATCACACATTTGCTTAAAATGTCAACCCGATTTCCATCGACAAAACTTCGGAGGCTATTCAAGTACATTTTGTGAATGCTTTGGTGCAAGAGACTCATAGTTCCGAGTCTTTCCTTGCAGAGTAATAATATATTCAAGTTGTTATCCCAGTTTCCTCTGTTTATGTGAAAATGCCTTCACAACAGTGAAAAGCCTCTAAAGGCAGCCACCAAAACGTTCAACATGAAACAGACTAATGCAAGCAGATAGAGAAACACTGTTATGTGATCGGCGTCGCTGTGGGAACAGCAGAGCGTTGTTGTGCTGCTGTTCCATTGCATTCACTGAACCCTTACATAAAGAGGAGGAGATTAATGTTTGACGTCCCGTCGACAACGAGGTCATTAGAGACGGAGCACAAGCTAGGATTAGGGAGGGATGGGGAAGGAAATCGGCCGTATCCTTTCAAAGGAACCATCCCACCATTTGCCTGAAACGATTTAGGGAAATCACCGGAAACCTAAACCAGGATGGCCGGACACGGGTTTGAACCGTCGTCCTCCCGAATAAGAGTCCAGTGTGCTAACTAATGCGCCACCCCACTTGGTCCTTACATGAGTTGCGCAACGACAAACTCTTCATCAATAAACCTATCCATTCTGATGTGAATCATTGCTAACGTACGACTAGCACTGCTGGAAGAATAAACTCGAAGCAGAATAGAACAGTGCTGAATGCAAGCTTGAGGGCGAAGTGTTAAATGGGTATCAGAGTTGTCAACGGCAAGCACCATGAGTGAATGGAATGCGTTTGTTTCCAAACAAGGCACAGAGCGCATGACATCAACATTTGCACTACTGTGAAGATATTTTCTGTGAAATATAGACAAAAGTAAGAGTTGGGTAGAAAAAAATGAAACTAAATATCATTACTCTATTACGAACCACCGAAGGCCACAGGCGCCCTACACCAGCATATTCAGAAAAGATCACTGAACTATTTCTGAAAGTTTGTTAGTGGAGTCAGAGTTCACCTTGTATGTTGTCAGAGCTTACGGCTAGAGTGAATCTGGAAGAGTTTGAAATAGACGCACCTGAGAAGTGGCCTAACACATTATGAGCAAGTTATTCAATGAAGCGCCCCTTACAGTGTACAATGAATTTCAAAGTAAGGCTAATTTTACACTTTGATCTACAGCCACGCAGGATCTTTTGTGGCAGACAGTTACCCGAGACATAACATGAACACTATAGCTCTGATATGCGACTTACATGCTTGTCTTGAAATTTCCATAAGTACATAATTAGGGTCTTTTCCTTGTCACTAACAACATCAAATTATTGTCGGCTAGAAGAATGTGGCAAAACATGTGAGAAATTTAAAGCGATAGGCTTTCTTCGTAACGTCTGTACTAATGTAAGCTGGAAAGATTTAGCTTAATTACAAACGGAATGCTTAGGTCTTACAAGAGAAACAAACATAGTCACCAAACATGTTAAAATACCAGGTAGCAAAACCACTCCATCAAATATAAGAAAGAGTTAATGAAGACAGTACACAATATGTATATAGTTCTTTGACTATCACGTCAATCTATAAGTGCCCAATACACATAAATCGTACTGCGCTAGTTATTGGCATCAAAGTGAAGCCATTTAAGGTAAATAATGCAAAGAATCCGCTTAAAAACATTTGGTAAATCAGTGATTTGACGATGGAAAAATTTGAATTGTTTGTAATGTTAACCCGGAACAGAGAAAAACACAAAAGCAGAGTTCCCTCTAGGTGCAAATTATCGTACCTGTCTCCAAACAATCCAAAGGGTGATATCGAAATTGTGCTACATAATCACTTGTGCAGCATAGTAAATTGAAATTTATTGCATAGTGCATAAAGCGTCCAATTTTAAACCTCAGTAAAACATTTGCTATATCTTGAATTAAACTGAGAATTTTATATTATTGAAACATATATCATAATCACTGTATGCCACTGCACTAAGCAGTTATCGGGTGATTTTTAAAAAATAATGAAAGGCCCTACTTCAACTCACAAACATGGCCCACTTCATATTTCAACTGCAGTTTTCTCCTGTCCTGTGACAGTAATACAAATATTCTCACATTTGATTCAGAAAACGTTAAATATCTTTATACAGATCTGTGGAAGATTTGTAAAGTACTTTTCCGTCTCTCGTGAAGAAACCTGTGAAACGGAGTTGGCGTGTTTCTAAGTAAAGCATACGTTTGTAAAGAATGAGGTACCCGATCGGTTATCCAGATAGAAAAAGTGTTACTGGTAACAGAAATTTTTTCGGTACGGAAATTAATCGTTTGTTAATACGTCGGAACTAGCGCCGTTGACGAAATACGCACAATAGATTTCGTTCCGGTCCTCTTTACACGTCAAACTGCGCTAACGCCACGACTGGAATTGCATTATTTGGAGACCAGCGCGGTCCAGCTTCCCATGTGCTGTGTTCTGGTTGTTAGCTCTGGCTCCTGGCACTTCCAAGTGGAAAATATTTATGTCTAATTTAGTGCAAAATCGATATTTGTCAGTCAGCCAGTTCCCCCTGGTAACGCTCGCCCTCCCTCTTTACAAACTGAAGTTTGCAGATTAGCTGCATTAATCACGACGCGTCGACAACAAGCAGGTGTGTCCAAAACAGGCCAGTTTCTTGCTGTCCGGAACCCTCCCCTGCAGCAGTCGTAGCGCGTAATCGGGATACATCACGAGCAAGCCAGCGCAGTTATTTGTTGCAGTCTCCTTCTCTTCCTAATATTTCTTTCTCTTTGGGTTGAAATATACTACAGTGATGAATTATTGTCGAAGAAATATCTTCGGACGTAAGTGGTTATATTTTTAAGCATTAATAGGAAATAAAAAAAGCCCTTGAAGAGATACGTTATAATTTTAGACTTACATACATGTCACAACGAGGTTCTTAATTATGCAATTACGCACTCACACATAAATAATTAACTTAACATTCCTGAAAACATAGCTTTAACTTTCTTTGACTAACTGTAGATCCCAGATTATGACTGCAACAAACACACACACAAACACACACACACACACACACACACACATATATATATATATATATATATATATATATATATATATATATATATGAATAGATGAATTGCAGTCATTATATATAAAGAGCAGTTGAACGGAATGGACAGTGTCTTGAAAAGAGGATATAAGATGAACATCAAGAAAAGCAGAATGAGGATAATGGTATGTAGTCGAATTAAATCGGGTGATGCTGAGGGAATTAGATTAGGAAATGAGACACATAAAGTAGTAAATGAGTTTTGCTATTTGGGGAGTAAACTAACTGATGGTGGTTAAAGTACAGAGGACTTAATATGTAGACTGGCAATGGCACGGAAAGCGTTTCTGAAGAAGAGAAATTTGTTAACATCGAGTATAGATTTAAATGTCAGGAAGTCGTTTCTGAAAGTATTTGTGTGGAGTGTAGCCATGTATGAAAGTGAAACATGGACGATAAATAGTTTAGACAAGAATAGAATAAAAGCTTTCGAAATGTGGCGCTACACAAGAATACTGAAGATTAGATGTGTAGGCCACATAACTAATGAGGAGGTATTGAAAAAAATTGGGGAGAAGAGAAATTTATGGCACAACTTTACTAGAAGAAGGGATCGGTTGGCAGGACATGTTCTGAGGCATCAAGGCATCACCAATTTAATATTGCAGGGCAGCGTGGAGGGTAAAATTCGTGAGGGAGACCAAGAGATGAATACACTAAGCAGATTCAGAAGGATGTAGGTTGCAGTAGGTACTGGGAGATGAAGAAGCTTGCACAGGATAGAGTAGCATGGATAGCTGCATCAAACCAGTCTGTGGACTCAAGACCACAACAACAACAGCCATATATCGTCCATATAGTGACGGTGCTTTTATCTGTCATCACAGATATCCTGTATATATCTTAATGTCTGAAAACCAAGTGCTCAGCCATTCAAAGTGCAATGATTACCTGACCTCAGGTTGTAGGAACTGGCCATATGTTTCCACTACAAATTCAGCCACCTGAAAAGATAGCTTCAGGCTACAATTCACACCGACCTGCACCTTCCTTGATCACGTATACTCTCATAGGTACAAAGGGCCCCCTACCACCAAACCTGGATCAAGCAATATAATCTGTCTAACGGACGCTCCAATTTCACCTCAACAAATTCTTACATCTTTAAATACCGTTGGAAATATCATCCCTTGCCTCTGAGCTGCTCTGAAAAACAAAAGACTGCTCTCACACTCTCAATCATGCCACATTAGCCACATCTTCCGCATTACATCAGTTACCTGCTCCGAATTTCTGGCGGATACATTGTCTTTTACCTGTCTCAGCGCCGCAGTTCCTAACCAGATTCTACTGCGATTGCACCTCTTCAACAAAATCCTCTTCACGGACACCATAACACAATACGAAATACGAAAAATAAGCCTTTATCTTTAGTGAATGCATTCTGCAACGTCACTAATTTATCTCCTACTTAACATCCTACTCTGCACCGGCAAATTTCTGCCGACCACTCGATTTGGAGTTTCCTGTTACCCCTTCAAAGATATTTCGAAACAATCAGAGGCCTCATCCAACCGCGCTGCAGGATAGGTTATCCTAATCGTTTAACTAAAATCTGTAACTGGAACCTGATCTACAATTTACATCCACCCATAGGATCTAGTACTCTACTCCTTTATCAGCACTGATGACATCGTGTTCACTGCAACAGTACCCCACATGAGCTGTGATTTTTCTGTGGTTTCCGCAGTTTACTAACGCCATTGATGACGACATAGTTCATCCACCACAAAGAAAACAAACCGCGAACAATTCGACCTCGGATACCATTCTTAAAACATTTTGTTTTCTGCATAACCGGAAATTGCAGAACACAAATTGGAGGAGACTGTTTACCGCTCCTGCCTGTAATTAACCAACCCCATGATCCAGCAACAAACACATCTCATCCAGAATATTTCCGTACTAACTAGAATGTCTATCGGTACTTGGACCATCCGATCTTTCTGGAGAACATGTTGTTCATCCCCATCCAGCCTAAATTTTTATTAAGTTTACCTGCAACTCAAAGAGTTAACGAAAAAGTGCTATACTTCTGTACGATATGTTGCATCGTTATGGACTTGTGAGCAAAGTTCTTTTTGACTGTAGCAAATAAGAAGCAGAAGCTTGTTTTCTAGCGTCAACCTATGGAGCAAAATTGAATATGGTGGAAAATGGGAGGAGCAGGAGTTTCATAGAGTTCTGTTCTGTATTACCACTAATAGTCGTCTATTTTACACTACTGAATAGGCTGTCCATAATTAAAATTCCAGTTTCAAGACGCTGTAGAAAGCGAACCTCTGCTTACAATGACGTCAAATTTGAAACGCATATTATCGACGCAGGAGGAAACGTCACGGGAGAAAAATTATCGGTAGACAGCGCTGTGAGCGTCTTAACATAAACAGGATCGGCTACAAATAACAGATGAATCGTAACACAACAGTTATGGTTTGAGCTGCACATTACACCGTCCGTACAGTTCGATGTGCGTGACTGCAAAGTTCGGCAGTTAGCATTTGTGGCACTGTTAGTAAGCCCATCAACCAAGGCAACGTCACAACACATCGGACGGGAAAAATCGATTTTTAACTGTCCCGCGGCCAAAAACCGCATTAAAAGCAAAATGAAATTGGATTTTAATTGTCCCGGGGTCAAAAACCGCATAAAAAGCAAAAAGAAATCGGTTTATAATTATATTTAGAATTATATACTGCCGACCGTTTTCGGCTACAAGATGAAATAGAGAAATAAGATGTTCCACAACAGATCGGCGTGACTCGGGCGACACGTTCAGCACGTGCTGCGCAATGCGTGCCTTCAGTTCATCTACGTTCGTAATTGAAACACTGAACACAGCATCTTTCAGATAACCACACAGCCAGAAGTCACACGGATTAAGATCAGGTGATCTGGACGGCCAGGCTGAAATGATGGCTGAGAATGCTAGCATTTCCAAAATGCCTCTGCAGCAGCGTTTCACTAGCTGTGCTATGTGTGGAGGAGCGCCGTCTTGCATAAATAATGGTCCTAGCCACAGGGTTTCAATGACGTTGGTGCGCAAAAGACACTCATAACGCTTGCCAGTGACGGTATAGGTAACAGGACCCTCAGGACTTATCTCTTCGAAAAATACGGCCCTACAATGAACGAGCCGCGTGGAGTGGCCGCGAGGTTAGAGGCGCCATGTCACGGATTGCGCAGCCCCTCCCGCCGGAGGTTCGAGTCCTCCCTCGGGCATGAGTGTGTGTGTTGTTGTATAAGTCTAGGCACCGATGACCTCAGCAGTTACCTCACACTTTTGAACATTTGAACGATAAACGATGCCGTCATTCCGCAAAACACAGTCACATTTACAGAATGAAGTGGCACCAGTTGATATGCGTGCGGATTTTTCGTTGTCCATACTCCGCAATTCTGCGTATTGACGTATCCTTGGGGATGGAAACGGGCTTCGTCTGTCCACAGAATGTTCAATGGCATTCGTTGTCCACTTCCATGCGAGCAAGAGATTATATGGCTCAATGGCTCTGAGTACAATGGGACTTAACGTCAGAGGTCATCAGTACCCTGGACCTTAGAACTACTTAAACCTAACTAACCTAAGGACATCACACACATCCATGCCCGAAGCAGGATTCGAACCTGCGACTGTAGCGGTCTCGTGGTTCCAGACTGTAGTGCCTAGAACCGCTCGGCCACACCGGCCGGCCAAGAGATTATAGAGAGAACGTTAGTCATGTTGGCAGGTCAGCAGAAGCAACTTCTGACCATGGGTGATTTCATATGGATAACAATGCAGGACGTTTCGTGGAATTTTATGTACCGTGCTCGCAGGTATGTCCAACGTTCGGCCAATTCAGCGTCCACTGCATGTTTGCACAGCACCGCTCGACCTCTCCTGCAGTGCTGTGGCCACATCTTCGACTGACGTCAAATCAACTGCTTTCCTCCCTCTTCCACACTGCATTTCAAAAGAACCCATCTTTTCGAATTCTGTAATCATTTTATCTAGTCACTTAGCAGACATTTGACCAGTGACCCATTTTCATACCCCAGCGTGTGTCACCGTTCTTGTAAAAGAGATTTACCAGCAGCACACAATCCTTCATGGAGATAGTGATGTTGGGCACAAAGTGAGAAAAAGCCGTGTGCCGCGCATCTGTTGGTGTAAATGTTCTGACGCTTACAGCGCCATCTATAGTCAAATTTTTTTCTTTCATGACCTTTTCCCCTGCGTCAAAAATATGCTGTTCAAATTTGACGTCATTCTGAACACAAGTTGTCTCTCTACAACGTTTTGAAACCGAAACTTTAATTATAGACCCCCTTTCTTTTGAAATTTATTGAGCTTATGTAAGTTTGTACATTTTTTGTTGTTGTTGTGGTCTTCAGTCCTGAGACTGTTTGATGCAGCTCTCCATGCTACTCTATCCTGTGCAAGCTTCTTCATCTCCCAGTACCTACTGCAACCTACATCCTTCTGAATCTGCTTAGTGTATTGATCTCTTGATCTCCCTCTACGATTTTTACCCTCCACACTGCCCTCCAATGCTAAATTTGTGATCCCTTGATGCTTCAAAACATGTCCTACCAACCAATTTCTTCTTCTAGTCAAGTTGTGCCACAAACTTCTCTTCTCCCCAATCCTATTCAATACCCCCTCATTAGTTTGTACATTACCCTCTTTTAAATAAATGTATTTTTGATCCATCGCTGTACAGCTTTGGCTCCATTGTTTAGGGTTGCTAAAACTGAAACCGGTTAGGAATGAGGTTGGATACGTACATCTGGTTCGAAAACGCTTTTGTTCAGATACTTGACAGCTGTAAAAAGTTGCAGACAAAAAGTTCTTATTCTCTAGAATGTTTTTAAGAAGATAAAATTGTCTATAAAATACCCCCGAGCAACATGACTTCTGAACAAAAACAAAGACGCGTGGACGCTTGCTGCGACTTGATTGAAATACAAAATGGTGACAATTCTTTTATAGAAAAAATCATCACGATTGCAAAAATTCAGCTGAAGCATCAACGTTTCGACGACATAGTCGATATTCTGACCAGGGTGCTACACGAGCTGAACAACATTGCAGAGAAGGACTTGACTGAGAGTTTCACATGCTTGCATGAACATTGTTGTTCAAATGGTTCAAATGGCTCTGAGCACTATGGGACTTAACATCTCTGGTCATCAGTCCCCTAGAACTTAGAACTACTTAAACCTAACTAACCTAAGGACATCACACACATCCATGCCCGAGGCAGGATTCGAACCTGCGACCGCAGCAGTCGCGCGGTTCCGGACTGAGCGCCTGAACCGCTAGACCACCGCGGCCGGCGAACATTGTTGTACTCAAGTGAGGACAGACTATGTGGAACACATGAAGCATTAAAACCACCATCTCTACGTTTCTGTGTTTTTTATCAATCCAGTATACAAACTTTTTGGACTGAAGACGTACAAGTTATCCATTCAGCACACAAAGTGGCGCTAAGTGCATAAACACTTTTAGGCAGTACAGGATTAGACAACATCCAGCTGATGTATTAAATCAATGTAGCCCTGGGAGGATGGGCACCAGTATCTAGATACTGTCCAGCTTACTTTGACCTTCAGATGTCTGCGGAGGGCCATGAGGGTGAATACGTGCACATCACGTGAACTCCTAGATGTTAGGTGCAGCCATGCGCTCATTAGCAATCACGTGATAAGCCCCGCACTCCTGCTTCATCTCACCCTGCACCTCTACTCTCCAGCGAATGTCAGCATGGTTTTAACAGTCATTTCACTCACCGTAAGCGATGTTTTTGGAAATCCAGCAACTGTGCCATTCATGACTTAAATAACCATAATAATTTAATTAATAAGTAAATTATTATAAGCACGCATTAAAATTAATTCAAAATGTAGCCCGAGAACGCTCATCTTGGATCTATTCAAAAGTATTCGAACGATTTGAATTTTTGCTCCACCTTCAAAAGTATTTGTCCAATAAAATTATATACAGCGATATTTCTACATCTGAAATACGTCAGCAAAATACAGGTGCACAGTGACACCTCCCGGGAGACTAAAACAGTGTGCTGGACTGGGACTTGAAACTGGGACCCTCACCTTCCACTGGCAAATGCTCAAACAACTGAGCTACGCAAGTATGATTCACGACTCCTCCTCGTAGCTTTACTTCTGCCGATACCCCATATCCGACCTTTCGAACTTCACAGAAGAGATTCTACGTATCTTGCAGGACTAGCACTCCTGGAAGAAAGGTTGTTGTGGAGACTTGGATTAGCCACAGCCTGAGGATTGTGTCTAGAATTGATTTTTAATCTACAGTGGAGAGTGTGCTGATTTGACACTTCCTAGTAGATGAAAACTTTGTGCCAGACCGGGACGCAAACCTGGGAATCGTGATTTTTGCGGACAAATCCTCTAGCAGCTGAGCAATCCAAGCATGACCACAATCCATCCTCATAGCTTTACTTCCGCCAGTATCTAATCTTCTAACATTACTCCCTATCGATTTCGGTACTGGCTGCCATTTTCGCAGGAGATAGTGATGTGCATCAATTGTTCAAACACGTTATTAGGCAGTACCGAAACTAGTAGAGAATAAACAAAATAACACAGCCGTTGGCACAAAAGTGTTTTTTCCAAATATATATCGACTGTAGATAATTATTGATGAAAGTTTTATTCCTACCTTAGAGTTTTAATCTGCCAGAATGTTTCAAATCAAAGCATACTCCACTGCAGAGTGAAAATTCATTCTGGAATCATTCCCCAGGCTGTAGCTAAACCATTTCTCCACAATATCCTCTCTTCCAGGAGTGCTAGTCCCACAAGGTATTCAAGAGATCTTCTGTGAAATTTGGAAGCTATGCGATGATAGGGGCTTAATGGTATGGATATATTTACAGCTTGTGTTAGAATTTACTGGTCTGTAGGAGTGATATCTTTGCTTATGGCCACTGGTAGCGTTGAGTATTTTACCATAATTTTCAAGAGCTAGTGTTGTGTCACTCTTTTTTTGGAGGTTTCATTTTAAGCAATACATTGTATAACCATCTCGTTCCCACGTACCTTACATTGTGAATCATTAAATCATCATTATCGATATGTGCCAGTGAATCATCAATCGTCTAAACTTTTGATAATAGTTAAAATCTGATTACGCATACACTATCACGTGTCTTGTCAGCTGATTCAACAAAAAATGATACTGCCAGTGTACGCATTCGTATTCTCCTTCTCCTTCTTTTTCTTCTTCTTCTTTCACTACTATTACTGCTACTACTACTTGTTCATCTTCTCCACCTCCTCATATCCCCGCCTTCTGTTTTCATAAATAAATTGTTCCCTTTTGCATCAGTTTCTTTGTCTAGCTGTCCCAGTCTCTGTAGTGGTTGAGAAACGTTTTTAAATACATTTACCAGTACAGAGTCAACTTCTGCGTGCCTTTTCTTCTTTTTACACCATCGCCAGTTTCCTGCAGATATTTTGTCAACATTTCAACATTTAACTTTAAGACTAATCTTTCGTTCAATGGAATTGATAGGCATGTTGACAAGGATGAGTCTCAATCAACAAATGAACCGATTATAAACAAACATCTTTATTTACACCATTGCTCAAGGGTAGCGATCGCTTTTTTGCCTGTCGGAACACGTCTGATAACTGTTGGGAACTCGGCATACCGACATAAGGATTTCTGGGGAATCCCCTCCACGCAACCACTTACTGCGTCAGAAGAAATTCACACACGAGGTAAAAAATTCCAGGAAATTCCCTCCTCACTATTTGTTAACTCATCTGGCAAATAGTTCCAAATATTATTACATACTACATTTACATCATTATTATCATGTGATTTGCAACCTCGATAAAACTCAATATACAAATCCATTTAGCATTTAACCATTTAAATGTTTACCCATTTATCCATTGAACTGATTAATTGTTTATCCATTTAACTCTTTATCCACTTAACTCTTTCCTATCAAAGTAATTTCGGTTTTAAGTGTAGTTAATGTCTTGTATATATGCCAAAGGGAACTCTAAATGGAACAGATCGTAGTTAAAGAAAGAAAACTGGAGTATTGGTACTTAAGCTGTAGATGTCGATGGTGATGTTTCAATAACTCACAATGTAAGATATCCAGGAACGTTGTTTAAAATAAAACCTCTTAAAAGGAGTTACGCAACACAAGCTCTTCAACGTTGTGATAAAATTCTCAGGGCTACCAGTTGTAACAAGTAAGGACATATGTCCTACAGACAAGTAAATACTAACAGAGAGTATAAATATATCCATATAGTTAAGCCTGCATTAGATAAAAGTGCTGATGAGTCATTACGAGAGATGATGACACACATACAGCAAGGAAGGGATCACAATATCCGATCCTAATACACCTGTGCCTAATGTTGAATGCAAAAAATTTCCCCAAATTTGTCAGAGGAGAAGATGTGATTCAATAAGCACACACTACAACGTACCATCAGAACCATTTCTCAAGTGTTACAGAGAATGGGACAGCTATTCCGAAAGAATATAGACCAAGATGAAGACGTTACAGCCCAAGAAAACAATGTATTTATGAAAGCCGAAGATGGATATAGAGGGGGAGGAGAAGAAGAACAGGATGATGATGGTGGTGATGATGATGATGAATAGGATCATGATTATGGTAAAGAGGAAGAAGAAGAAGAAAAAGAAGAGGATGGTTATAATGAGGAATATGATGTTCACGACATGAATTCGTAGCATTATAAGTTTTCTTGGTGGCTTCGGAAGTGGAGGGCACTAATTCATATGATAATGAAATTATATCTATTGAAGAGGAGCTTCGAAGGAATCGATTATTGCTTGAAGTCTGTCATGGCTGCGGAAAATAAAGTTAAAGAATCAATGGTAAGTTGCATGAGAGAACATTAATTCTTACTTAGAGAAATGAAATACTTAGATAAATAATAATGAACATACTCCACTGGGATATCTCTTCCGGGTATACGGCAGAGTTATTGTTGACATTTTATACACGATATGTTGATCTCTGACGCAGCCCTCTTTCTCAAGGGCTGTGAGTGTTTCTGTTATGTGTACCTGCTGTCTGGAAGAAGAAGGAATATTGGCTTTAACGTCCCGTCGACGTCGAGGTCATTAGAGACGGAGCACAAGCTCGCATTGGTGAAGGTAATCGGTCGTGCCCTTTCAAAGGAAATATCCCGGCATTTTCCTGGAGTTATTTAGGGAAATCACGGAAAATCTAAATCTGGATGACCGGACTCGGGTTTAACCAATCGTCCTCGCGAGGGCGGGTCCATTGTCACTGTCTGGAGTCTGACTGGAGTGCAGGCAGTGAGTACACGTGACAACAAAACTCGCAGCATCTAAGGAAGAAGTTTGGGGTTGTTGCCGAAATATGATGCATAAAATGGAAACAACAAATCCGCTGTGTACTCAGAAACAAACCTTTAATCAGTCACACCGACAAAATCTGAGAGATCACCTAGGTAAGGTGCCGATTTAACCAAGAATGGGTAAGATGATGATACTGAGAGGTAAATAGCTTTGTATTCTCAGAGGTTTGTGTCTCCATTTGACATATAAACAAAATTCATTTGCATTTTTCTCATATTGGTCTGCTAAATATATTCTAATCATGGGAAGATTTATGGATGAATGATGAACTGCTTTCTGTGAGTACAATATGCAATATGTCAATGCACACCATCATTTACGGTGTTATTTCTCATTGACTCTGCACTTTAGGTTGTAAGTTAGATTAGCACTACCGCTAATGTGCGTTTTGTAACCAAATTTATGCTTTTTGCTGAAGTTAATGCCTGATAGTAAGCTCAAATGACAGTAGTCAGCCAATCTATTATGTATTTCAGTAGTGCCAATAAGCGACCTGTGTGTACTTTAATACGTTATACAGACAATTCAGATGTGGAAATATTTAATTAGAAGGTCCATTGTGCTTGCAAAGTGTGGTACAGCAATCGAACTTAGATCATTAACAAGTGCCACTTAACCTAAACCATTTTATCAATAATGCCAATATGCAAGCCATGTGTACTTTTCTTTCAAATATTATAGAAATATTAATTTATGATGGTAGTACCATATGTGTTTTGTTCCATCTTACATGTTTTGAGAAATAAAACAATTTTATTTTGCTGCTAAGTGAGAATTTTCAGGATTTGTAATTACACTCGCATGTAACCTAGATTTGTTTTGATAAATAATTTTATCACAAATTTTATTTTCGATATGTTGTCTCTGTCTAGATGCACCATCATCTTTAGTGATGTTTCATCTCTATCACTATCCTTGCTCATAGTTTGATGTATGCATACAGAGGAGAAGTTCCAATTATATTACAAAAATATGAAGATTAAGTGCTAATCGTGATAAAATCTCGTCAAAACACCTTATTTCCTTCCAAAAATAGTATTTGTGGTTTGGTTATTTGTGTGAGTGAGTGTGGTATTCTTACATTACGTAGTTTAATCACATGTTCGTGTTGTATTGTAGTTGATTGTAGGAAATACTGTTTCAGGAAGCCTTGACACCATAGTTCCAATTTGTAAATATTGCTGCTTTCCTCAAAAGTAGTTCGTTTTGTTCTGAACCTCCACTGGACATAGCTCAAATGCAAATCGAAAGCAATTTTGGGCTGTTAATAATATCGATTATACACTCCTGGAAATTGAAATAAGAACACCGTGAATTCATTGTCCCAGGAAGGGGAAACTTTATTGACACATTCCTGGGGTCAGATACATCACATGATCGCACTGACAGAACCACAGGCACATAGACACAGGCAACAAAGCATGCACAATGTCGGCCTAGTACAGTGTATATCCACCTTTCGCAGCAATGCAGGCTGCTATTCTCCCATGGAGACGATCGTAGAGATGCTGGATGTAGTCCTGTGGAACGGCTTGCCATGCCATTTCCACCTGGCGCCTCAGTTGGACCAGCGTTCGTGCTGGACGTGCAGACCGCGTGAGACGACGCTTCATCCAGTCCCAAACATGCTCAATGGGGGACAGATCCGGAGATCTTGCTGGCCAGGGTAGTTGACTTACACCTTCTAGAGCACGTTGGGTGGCACGGGATACATGCGGACGTGCATTGTCCTGTTGGAACAGCAAGTTCCCTTGCCGGTCTAGGAATGGTAGAACGATGGGTTCGATGACGGTTTGGATGTACCGTGCACTATTCAGTGTCCCCTCGACGATCACCAGTGGTGTACGGCCAGTGTAGGAGATCGCTCCCCACACCATGATGCCGGGTGTTGGCCCTGTGTGCCTCGGTCGTATGCAGTCCTGATTGTGGCGCTCACCTGCACGGCGCCAAACACGCATACGACCATCATTGGCACCAAGGCAGAAGCGACTCTCATCGCTGAAGACGACACGTCTCCATTCGTCCCTCCATTCACGCCTGTCGCGACACCACTGGAGGCGGGCTGCACGATGTTGGGGCGTGAGCGGAAGACGGCCTAACGGTGTGCGGGACCGTAGCCCAGCTTCATGGAGACGGTTGCGAATGGTCCTCGCCGATACCCCAGGAGCAACAGTGTCCCTAATTTGCTGGGAAGTGGCGGTGCGGTCCCCTACGGCACTGCGTAGGATCCTACGGTCTTGGCGTGCATCCGTGCGTCGCTGCGGTCCGGTCCCAGGTCGACGGGCACGTGCACCTTCCGCCGACCACTGGCGACAACATCGATGTACTGTGGAGACCTCACGCCCCACGTGTTGAGCAATTCGGCGGTACGTCCACCCGGCCTCCCGCATGCCCACTATACGCCCTCGCTCAAAGTCCGTCAACTGCACATACGGTTCACGTCCACGCTGTCGCGGCATGCTACCAGTGTTAAAGACTGCGATGGAGCTCCGTATGCCACGGCAAACTGGCTGACACTGACGGCGGCGGTGCACAAATGCTGCGCAGCTAGCGCCATTCGACGGCCAACACCGCGGTTCCTGGTGTGTCCGCTGTGCCGTGCGTGTGATCATTGCTTGTACAGCCCTCTCGCAGTGTCCGGAGCAAGTATGGTGGGTCTGACACACCGGTGTCAATGTGTTCTTTTTTCCATTTCCAGGAGTGTATTTTCTAGTGATACATTATGTTATTCCCACGTGAAATGGTGCTTTCTAAGATGAAATGTTACTGAAAAACTTGTAAACATATTAGGTGAGGACACTACATTGTCTGAACCACCAATAGTACAGCATCAAACTGAAATCTCAACACTCATTGCATATTTCAGAAGTGGACGTAACGTTAACACTTATAGAACAATTTAGACGTGGATGTACTTAACTGAAAAGTCTTGCACCAAGAGTAGTCCTAAATAAATGAATTAATTAAATTTTTCCAATAGCTCGCAGTAGTTCAGAATCCAAATTTGTTTGTGTGTGTGCCCCCTTAAAATAGCGTTTTAGCTTACATGTATGTTCTGCAGTTACAAGCCTGGTCAGTTCAGTGTTATTTCTTTGCTCTTTATGCCTAACTTTTTGAAATGTCTCTTTAACGTGTTATTTTATCTGTCTAGGCATGGAAATAGAGTTTACAATCATATTTTAGACATAAATTTGATGGATATTTGTGTGCATGTGTGTGTGTGTGTGTGTGTGTGTGTGTGTGTGTGTGTGTGTTTTGCTGACATATTTTAAGTGTGAGAAGGTACACGCTATACGTAATATTTATGGATAAATATTTTTGAACATGTTGCAAGAATTCAAAGCATTCGGACATTTTTGAACAGAGCCAATATGGTTGCTCTGGGGCTACATTGTGTGTTATTTTAATACTGTGTAAATGTGGTTGGAGGAGACTGTAGTGGGAGGGGGAGAGGTGTTGTGTGTCGTGTGATAGATAAGGAAGGAGTGACTTGTAACGTGATATATAAGGAGATGTGGCTGCCGCCATCTTAGATTGTGACATCATGGGTACGACACTGACCTGTGTCACGTTACTTCACAAATGTTAACAGTTTATATTAGAATCGGCATATGATGGGTGTAACACATGTAAGTGTAGGTATTTTAGTAGATGGTAGCTGAAATTGTTCACATATCACTATGATGGTTGCTTTTCCTCTGTGTCGAACACTCTTCCTACAAACATGTCACAAACTTTATGACCTGACGTTTTATGCAGTTTCGTAACTAAACCACTAAGTGGATTATGCCTGTCAGTATAGACTACCCGTTTTGTGGCCGCGTGTGCTCACTTCAGCATCTAACATACTGCCCAGGGGAAAATGGGCATTAATAGCTCGCTCTGCTACTTGTTCGAGGGTTATTCAGAAAGTAAGGTCCGATCGATGGAGAAATGGAAACCACAGTGAAAATCCAATGAATCTTTGCATAGATGTGGTGAAGAGTGTATAACTATCGATCGCATCACGTCGCTCTTTTCAATTCTGATCGCACGGTGAGGGCGTAAAGAAGTCTAGAAAACAGTGTGTACTGTCAAGTGTGAGTTCCTGCGAGAGATTTCCCCTGACTTCATGCAACCCACACAACATAACTGTCATGCATTTCCTTTTTCATGACAATCCTCGGCCACACGCTGCAGGGGCAATGACGTGGCTCCTGCAGAGTTTTCGATGGGAAGTGTTTCGTCACCCACCATACAGCCCGGACTTGGCTCCCTGAGAGTTCTCCCTCTGCTCATATGAAACGCTGGATGTGAAGACAAAAAGTTGGCACAGACAACAAGCTGCAGATCAATGTAGAGACATGATAGTAAGCACAGGCGGATGCCTTCTGTGACGAGTTTATCGGAAAGTTGGTACAATGCTATGACAAATGTGTCAGTCAGAGCAGCGAATGTGTAGAAAAGTAGTTGGAAGGTAAAACATTTTTGATTTTTGGTGTGATTTCTATTTCGCGACCGATCGGAACTTACTTTCCGAAGACCGCTCATACTTGTAGGTAGTACACAACCTGCAAATGACGTACGTGCTGATGTAATGCTGCTCAGTATAGCATTCTCAGTCACCAAGAGAAACATCTGCACTTACACCTGTTACACCCTGTATATACTAATGACATAATAGCCTGCAACATGTCATGGCAATAAGTAAGGTTTTTTAAAAGTGTTTGTGGCTGGCTGCGATCTGAATCTGCTCTCAGTGGCCCAATACAGCTCTTGATTTATATTGAACCCAAAATGTCACTTGCTTATCGTGAGTAGGCACAATAACTCGGTAACTACATGGGAAGTTATTCGACGTTGTATGACTGTTAGCTCCTTGCGAATGTTGTTGTTGTTGGCCGGCCGCTGGTGGCCGAGCGGTTCTAGGCGCTTCAGTCTGGAACCGCGCGACCGCTACGGTCGCAGGTTCGAATCCTGCCTCGGGCATGGATGTGTGTGATGTGCTTAGGTTAGTTAGGTTTAAGTAGTTCTAAACTCTAGGGGACTAATGACCTCAGATGTTCAGTCCCATAGTGCTCAGAGCCATTTGAACCATTTGTTGTTGTTGTGGTCTTCAGTCCTGAAACTGGTCTGATGCAGCTCTCCATGCTACTCTATTCTGTGCAAGCTTCTTCATCTCCCAGTAATTACTGCAACCTACATCCTTCTGAATCTGCTTAGAGTATTCATCTCTTGGTCTCCCTCTACCATTTTACCCTCCACGCTGCCCTCCAATATTAAATTGGTGATGCCTTGATGCCTCAGAACATGTCCTACCAACCGGTCCCTTCTTCTTGTCAAGTTGTGCCACAAGCTCCTCTTCTTCCCAATTGTATTCAATACCTCCTCATTAGTTACGTGATCTACCCATCTAATCTTCAGCATTCTTCTGTAGCACCACATTTCGAAAGCTTCTATTCTCTTCTTGTGCAAACTAACTATCGTCCATGTTTCACTTCCATATATGGCTACACTCCATACAAATACTTTCTGAAATGACTAGCTGACACTTAACTCTATACTCGATGTTCATAAATTTCTCTTCTTCAGAAACGCTTTCCTTGCCATTGCCAGTCTACATTTTATATCCTCTCTACTTCGACCATCATCAATTATTTTGCTCCCCAAATAGCAAAACTCCTTTACTACTTTAAGTGTCTCGTTTCTTAATCTAATTCCCTCAGCATCACCCGGCTTAATTCGACTACATTCCATTATCCACTTTTTGCTTTTGTTGATGTTCATCTTATATCCTCCTTTCAAGACACTGTCCATTCCGTTCAACTGCTCTTCCAAGTCCTTTGCTGTCTTTGACGGAATTACAATGTCATTGGCGAACCTAAAAGTTTTTATTTCTTCTCCATGGATTTTAATACCTACGCCGAATTTTTCTTTTGTTTCCTTTACTGCTTGCGAATAGGCAAATGAATTCTGGCAGTTGGTTTTGCCTATTATCAGGCACGATTACACGGTAGCCGTTATGGGATTGCTGTCTGCATGTACGGTCGCACCACCGGCCAGTGGGTTTGTTGGCCAGCGACCACTCGTGGCTTGTCGGATCAGGATCGCTGGCACCAAGACGTCGGGAGCCTGTTGCCGCCCTCTGTCGTAATGTTACTCAGCTGCTTCAAGATTTCGATCGCGTCTCCTATTTCAAGCTGACGCATCTTGCAAGTACTCGGACCTCCTGGGGTTTTATAGGCCGCCCACAATCACGGTCGTATTCCGTTATCGCCGATTTATTGTTCTGTCAGAGTCGCACATTGCGTTAGTGCTCTGCTGTGAGTGTGAGTCCTACGTAGGTGGCTCTGCACTCACAATGTATCTCGTGCACGCCTTTAAGACCTTCACAGCAACTTTGACGCAACCTACTGTATCCTGGATCTTCTGTCAGCTACAGGAAATTAGCCCTCTGCTTCCACGAAAAAGTACGTCTTCATGTTTGTTGATGCCCTTCACATAAGGGATGTGCGTCATCGGAAGCGTTGTTCAATATAATTTTTTCCGGTTTTGTCAACACAGAACCTTAGAGCCTTTCTTTTTATGTTAAAAAAGTCGTTTAGGAAAGTAGAACGTAGCTGTTTCAGTTCTTGTTTAATGTTGTCAGCGTTTGTAGTACAGTGGATTGGGGGAGTCAGAACAGAGCGCATTTGAGCTGGATTATCAGTGTGCCATTTGAATTGTACCGTTGTTTTCCTTTTCCTGTGATAACAGTACCTACTTGTACAAGACGTACATTGATGGCTGCGTTTTAATGTTGTGGGGAAGGCTAACCAAAGACTGCGTTTTATTGGCAGGACACTTAGAAAATTTAACACACCTACTAAAGAAACTGCATACACTACGCTTGTACGTCCTCTTTTAGAATACTGCTGCGCGGTGTGAGATCTTTACCAGGTAGGACTGACGCAGTACATAGAAAAAGTTCAAAGAAAGGCAGCAGTTTTGTATTATCGCGAAATATGGGAGAGGGTGTCACAGAAATGATACAGGACTTGTGCTGGAAATCATTAAAAGAAAGGCGTTTTTCATTGCGACGGAATCTTCTCACGAAATTCCAATCACCAACTTTCTCCCCCGAATGCGAAAATATTTTGTTGACACCGACCTACATAGGGCGGAACGATCACCACGATAAAATAAGGCAAATCAGAGCTCGTACGGAAAGATACAGGTGTTCATTTTTTCCGCGCGCTATACGAGATTGGAATAATAGCGAATTGTGAAGGTGGTTCGATGAAACCTCTGCCAGGCACTTAAATGTGATTTGCTGAGTATCCATGTAGATGTAGAGGGGGTACTCTCAGAAAGTTCCCTGGAATACTGCTGAAACGTCGGTTATCTCATTCTATGACACGGCAGTACTCCAAGCGGACATGAGACTGACAGCTGCCGCGGAATCCTACTGTGTTACACAAAGAGAAAGAAAAGATTTTTTTTCCCTTAATATCACTCCATATTCGAATCGGAAGTAATAATATTACTAACTTATTTGCCAAAGACACATACGGACAGTGCTGCATATTTTCATCTAGTTGACGAGAAGAAAATCATAAGTCAGGGAGAATGAAAATACGAGTATTTGTAATAGAAACGACCTACGACCGATTAAGTTACCAATTTCATTATAATGCACATCCTTCCGAACACAAACAATGAAGGAAGTGATCTTTATTGTAGTGAAAGTCGGCTATTACCTTATCATCCCCAGCTACGTTCGTGGTAAGACGATCCAACAATATGCGGTAAGTGGAATATACTTCTCTCTATACACCACAATTCATGAAATGTTTTATTTGATTGCAAAAGGGGAGTCACAAGATTTTCAGGCACCTGCCATCAATTTTATCCAGCGATAACCGTAGTGCTGTGGATGTGTAAGGTTTTTGTGTTTTATCGGATCTCCTCTCTCAAATTTTAGGAGATTTTAATCTACGACGAAGTGACAGGTTCATTAGTATTTTAATCAACTTGACAGGTTCTCACATTTTATTTTAATCAACTTGACAGGTTCTCACATTTATCGATATTGTTATTTTATCTTTCATTCCTTTATAACTCTCCTTCTTTTAACGCATATTTTCTATATTACTGGCGACGTATGCTTCTGTGTGCATATAAGCACATATAAGAAACATTCCACGTAAAATTTTTGAACATACGCATTTCGTAAGGGTATCACTACATTTTAAAACACATGACATGTAATCTCAATTTTCTTTAAACCAACTGTATTTAAGACATTAGACTCGTATTCTGCAAGAGCTGGTTTTAATTCCAGCCATTCGGACTGAGATTTCCACTTGTTTTCTCAGCCACTTCACATAATTTTTGAATGTTTCTTTCAGCAAGCCATGGACAATTTCCTTACACATTATTGTTGAACTGACCTATCGCTCTGTCTCTAATAATGAAGAATCTATGCGACATTTACGTCTCCTCCTTTAATTTTAAGATTCGTGGAACATCTCTGAAAAATCTATCTAACTTTTGGCTGTTGTTGCATCTAAACTAATATGTACTACTTCCCATTCACCACCATACATGCCACTTTCTGACCCTGAAAGATGTGCCGATAATTATTATTCAAACTAATTCTAGCCCCTTCACTCGCTTTTTTCTTTGAGGAAGGAGTCCGTCATTCCAAACATATACCTAACTTTGGCGCTACAACACTGTAGCAACTACAAACACAGATCTGCCGAAGTCTCTGTATTCACATATTTCCCAAAATCCCGCCTGCAAACCCAGTTATCTTTACCGGCAGCCGAACATCATTCACAAATGTAATAGCCAGGAATGCCCCCATGCAGAAACAATTACTATTAGGAGAAGGAGAACGAATAGACGCCACATTTATATACAAAATTTTACATAATTTTTGTTAGAAAGGCACCGTATTTTATATTATTTTAGGCCATTTCATAGATCAAGGCTTGACATCACTCATTTATAGGAACCATTCAGAGCAAATATGAAATACAGAAGTAATAACTTCAAAACCCAAGGTCGCTAATTATAATTGTATTTTTGACGAGCGGTTTCGGCAAATCTAAGCTGCCCTCATCGGGTGTGTAAAGTATATAGATCGAAAATGTCAGACATAATAACTGGGGTACATATTTTCGTAAAATGGATATACAAAAAACACCTTGTGCAAATATACCTAAAAAACATCTCCATCATATGTACAAAGTATCGTGTCAAGTCTTAATCAGTCATACCAGGAACATGAAACAAGTTACAAACGGGCACGTCAAAAATGAAAGAAGAATTTTATAAAATATAGACCATTCTGCACCGACTGCACAATCTGATAATGACACAACAAATGAAAGGAAATTTTTTAAATTGTATCTTGTTGCTTCACTTTATTCTGATTTGGATTAGTTGTGTTGTATAATTACACACTGAAATGTATGTAATGCATTGGTTTGTCGACTCTTTGAACCTAGGTTCTTCCTTACGGTTTATGCATTACAACTGTAACTGTATGTTTACTGCTACAGCGCCACCACCACTTAGTTCGTAACATCCTTATTTTGATCCTCAACTGTAAAGCAGACCGCATACAGGACTCTGACTACTGTTTGAGTGTTTGGGATCTGTACCATGTCGGATTGATAGAAGACACTGAAGCAATTCAGCGGGTGGATACTAGATACGTTACAGGTAGGTTCGAACAACATGTAAGTGTTACGGAGATGCTTCGGAAATTCAAGTGCAAATCCCTGGAGGGGATTCTTTTCGAGAAACACTACTCACAAAATTTAGAAACTCGGCATTTGACGCTAACTGTCGAACGATGCTACTGCCGCGAACCTACGCTGCGCGTAAGGACCACGCAGATAAGATACGAGAAATCAGGGCTCATACAGAGGCATATACAGTCATTTTTCCCCCACTCTGTTTGTGAGCCGAACAGGAAAGAAAATGACCGGTTGTGCTCTAACTTTCTACGTGACGTCTGTTTGTTCTAAGTCGTGTCTCCCTACCACTTTCGCGCAACGACGCTCTGAGCGTGTTTTTTAGGGAATTGACTAGTTTGAACCTGGGACGTGTTGCTGGTAAGGAGACGCCAGACCACACATGACATGTAGAGTTCAGAAGAGTTCAGTGAGACTAGCGCTGATATAATCAAATACTTAATGATTTCAGCGTCAGCTCCACTGCACTCCCTGTGAAAGAATCTTAATACTAACTAAATTTAGTGGAAGGGGTTCAAGGCTTTACTATTTTTAGTTAGCTGGTAAAATAACGTCGAAAAAGCAGTTAAGTTTACCACTGGAAGTTTTATTCTACTCACAAAACATTGTTTATAAATTGCACTATTGATAAAAGGAGTCCGCAGCTCGTGGTCGTGCAGTAGCGTTCTCGCTTCCCGCGACCGGGTTCCCGGGTTCGATTCCCGGCGGGGTCAGGGATTTTCTCTGCCTCGTGATGACTGGGTGTTGTGTGACGTCCTTAGGTTAGTTAGGTTTAAGTAGTTCTAAGTTCTAGGGGACTGATGACCATAGATGTTAAGTCCCATAGTGCACAGAGCCATTTGAACCATTTGATAAAAGGAAATATTTTAATACAGGATGATAAAAACCAACTGCGTTCAACAAAAATGTGAATGAATATTCCCTGAATGGGTTTCCAAGTTCTACAATGGATTGAAGGATGGCCTATGCCATACCACATCTGTAATCTAGATTTAAGTTAAGTTTCATAAAAGAGAAAACTATCAAAATGGTCTACAGTGACCCTCAATTATCTTTAATTACTTATCTAACTTGTCATAAATTACAGTGGCTGATGTGGCTTCTCAATAATTATATAACAGAAAAATCATCGAGTTTCAGATTTTTACTTCAAGTAACAAATGTGAGCGCCATGAGATTTAATTGACGATCGACACTTGTATTTCGTAAAAAGGGGATGTAACAGACTTCTGCAGTTCTGAGTGAAGCCTTATGCGCTCAAAAATGCGGCATCGCGTGCGTTCATTACCTTGTCGATGTTTAGGCAGCGTCAGGGGGCGGCGGGCGGCGCAGCTCCACACAGCTCGCCGTCTCGGAAGCAACTCTCTCTAACCTCTCCTTACTACAATTTACCGAAGTTGGTTTAAAAAAGCTATCTGGCTGTGTTTTCAACTGACCAATCAGGGTCTCAATGTTAACCTTATGCTCCACCTACAATAATTCTGTCTATCCAATGAGAAACGTTATACTTTTCGTGGTGGGGTAATGTTTTTAATGTTTGCAACGTAACAGAGATGCGTATAGTCTCACGCTAAAACTTGCAGCTGGTGTGGCCCTTTTAGTGTTATCGTAAGATCTATACTGTTCTTCTGGAGGGCTCTATCTTTTGACATGGGCTGGGGGTGATCTTGGTGGTCGGCTGGCGACGTGGGTGTCCGTCCCTTATCGTAGGGTCTTCTTGCTTACACGACTCTGCTCTCGGCTTCTGTTCTCGTTTCTCCACTCGGACCTGCGTCTGTTTCACGGTGGGAAGGTATGACATGCATTTAGGCATTCTTGTGTTAGTCTGTGGTATTCCATTTGCTCACTCGTTGATCGTATTACTTTGGTTATTTTAATGTCGGGATTTATTTGGAGCTATGTGACATACTGCCGGATTTGCTATGTCAGGGTTTATATGGAAGGTGTTGGAGTTGTCTAACACCTTACAGTGCTACAAGGTACCCTCCGCCATGCGCCGTACAGTTTGCGAAGTATCTATGTTCAAAATGGTTCAAATGGCTCTGAGCACTATGGGACTTAACATCTGAGGTCATCAGTCCCCTAGAACTTAGAACTACTTAAACCTAACTAACCTAAGGACATCACACACATCCATGCCCGAGGCAGGATTCGAACCTGCGACCGTAGCAGTCGCGGGGTTCCGGACTGAAGCGCCTAGAACCCCACGGCCACCGCGGCCGGCTGTATCTATGTAGATGTAGATGTAGATGGAGATCTGTTTTGTGCAGTCGGTGTAATATGAATGACATTTTATGTAATTCTTGTTTCATTAGTGACCTGCCGATGTATCAGTTGCTTCATGTTCCAGGAATGACGTCTAAATTGGATGTTAAACTTTTTACTTTCATATTTCATTTCATAGGTATTATTCACTATAGAAACATTACCAGTTTGAACAATTATGATTTGACGGATAGAAATGGTTACTAATGATCAGACTCTCTGTGGTAGACAGGGATGAGGATGGAATCAAACAACTAATAAAAAAGAAAGAATATTTATCATCAACTTCATAGTTTCCTTTTCAGTGGCAGTTTTTGCTCACAGCACTTTGACTTTTATGAAATTACGAGTTTATCTCCGAAGTTCGTTGCGTGTTTATACAATAATCAACTTCGAGTAGTCAAACAAGCTGTTTGCGCAATCCCTTTGTGTCTCCATTGACGCATTTCCTATCTCTGGAGACTGGCTTAGGCCATCAGCCAATGGGGGACGTAGGTTTTGGAATCACTGGACGTTATTAAAATCAGTTTTCTCCATTCTATTCCTGGTCTTTTTTTCTATTTTGGAGAAGTGGTGAGGGTGTTCTGCTTCTTGTCTGGTGTCGATGCGAGCAGGTTCTGACCTTCTACAATGATGAAGAGTATGGGTGAGATGTGGTAAATATGAGACGAATGTATATGTTATTTCAGAAGTGCATTCTAAATATAGCACAGTTATCGTGCGATCACTCCACTGACAGACTCGTGAAGATATCCTTCAGCGTGGTGAAACGGAAGTTTGTTGTCTGTCCATAATTTTCGGTAAATACAAGGTGATTATAGGAGCAGGTGCTATTTTTAGTCCACGTGTTGTAGATCCCAACTACCGGAATCTCCTGCATTTTAAATGAGTTATTGTCTCATTAGAAGTCATGTACTGAGAACATGTAATCTCACTCTCAATGCGAGAACTTAATTTGAGTACCCATTTGGGCTTTATAAGTCAACAGTACCATATTGAGAACAATTATACCTATATTAATTACTGTTTGTTTAAATTATTTTGCTCTACCCACGTCATTTCATTTATTATCGCATGTAGCTTACAAGGCAACATTCCCAAATGCAAAAAAAAAAAAAAAAAAAAAAAAAAAAAACAATCTTGATGAAATGTAGAGGGTGCGTAGAGGGGACGAAGTAATGCAGTAAATATTTTTGTTTGTGCCCAATTTCACGTTTAAGGGTAAAACACACCCCGAAAAGCAATTCGGCATAGTAGGTTTTGGGGGGAATAGCTGCGATTAATGCAGTAAATATTTTTGTTTGTGCCCAATTTCACGTTTAAGGGTAAAACACAGCCCGAAAAGCAATTCCGCATAGTAGGTTTTGGGGGGAATAGCTGTGAAACGATGGCATATAAAAAATGGCTTTCGTGTAATAGTTGGTATGTAATGAACTTCTTGAAAACTATCCAATCAAATTTTGTAATCATGTAAAATACACTACCGCCATTAATGTTCAAACATGGACGTTAGGAGACAAATTAATGAAGCTTTCAAGCCACATACATCGAAATACAGCTGTTTTCGGAAATACCGGTTTTGGAAAATAACCCGTACACAGTGTGCTGTCCCATTATTTTCAACATACCTAATTAAAACATAAACATTCATTATTATTCTAATTATTTGTTTTACTTACATTTATTTTATCTGTTACATTATTATTTTATGTGTAACATTTATGTTTCGTTTTAGTTTTTCCTAATTTTAACGTTTCATATACGTTTGTTTTGGTAATTGAAAATAATAAACAACTCGTCATTAAGAGACAAAGTCATTAAAATAACGATAATTTGTAAAGAAATGCTTGAAATCTATTTTTTTACACCATGAAGATAAAATGAATGAAAGCTCTTCACATAATACGCACGACGGAGAACACTATGTAAAATATAATTCAGCTGCATTTCAAATCATCGCAGGTCATCATCTAAATAACTCGATTTGTTTAAGGCATATTTCAGTACATTGGTAAGCTTTGACGAAGATAATTGATTTTGTGCTAGTGACTGCAGCTTAGTTATATTGTTTCTTTTGAACACTATTAAGGTAAATACATTGTTTGTTCTTTATCAAAATCTTTCATTTGCTAACTATGCCTATCAGTAGTTAGCGACTTCAGTAGTTAGAATCTTTTATTTAGCTGGCAGTATTGGCGCTCGCTGTATTGCAGTAGTTCGAGTAATGAAGATTTTTGTGAGGTAAGTGATTCATGAAAGGTATAGGTTATTGTAAGTCAGGGCCATTCTTTTGTATGAATTATTAAAAGTCAGATTGCGTTGCGCTGAAAATATTGTGTTAGATTAGTGTTGATCAGAATAAGTAAAGAGAGAAATGTCTGAGTACGTTCAGTTTTGCTCAGCTGTTTGAAAAGCAAATAATGTAAGAGGTTTATCAGCACAGTCATTCATAATTTTTTCTAAGGGGACGTTTCAAGCTGTATTTGGATGAATGTGGTTTGAAAGTTTATTTAATATACACTCCTGGAAATGGAAAAAAGAACACATTGACACCGGTGTGTCAGACCCACCATACTTGCTCCGGACACTGCGAGAGGACTGTACAAGCAATGATCACGCGCACGGCACAGCGGACACACCAGGAACCGCGGTGTTCGCCGTCGAATGGCGCTAGCTGCGCAGCATTTGTGCACCGCCGCCGTCAGTGTCAGCCAGTTTGCCGTGGCATACGGAGCTCTATCGCAGTCTTTAACACTGATAGCATGCCGCGACAGCGCGGACGTGAACCGTATGTGCAGTTGACGGACTTTGAGCGAGGGCGTATAGTGGGCATGCGGGAGGCCGGGTGGACGTACCGCCGAATCGCTCAACACGTGGGGCGTGAGGTCTCCACAGTACATCGATGTTGTCGCCAGTGGTCGGCGGAAGGTGCACGTGCCCGTCGACCTGGGACCGGACCGCAGCGACGCACGGATGCACGCCAAGACCGTAGGATCCTATGCAGTGCCGTAGGGGACCGCACCGCCACTTCCCAGCAAATTAGGGACACTGTTGCTCCTGGGGTATCAGCGAGGACCATTCGCAACCGTCTCCATGAAGCTGGGCTACGGTCCCGCACACCGTTAGGCCGTCTTCCGCTCACGCCCCAACATCGTGCAGCCCACCTCCAGTGGTGTCGCGATAGGCGTGAATGGAGGGACGAATGGAGACGTGTCGTCTTCAGCGATGAGAGTCGCTTCTGCCTTGGTGCCAATGATGGTCGTATGCGTGTTTGGCGCCGTGCAGGTGAGCGCCACAATCAGGACTGCATACGACCGAGGCACACAGGGCCAACACCCGGCATCATGGTGTGGGGAGCGATCTCCTACACTGGCCGTACACCATTGGTGATCGTCGAGGGGACACTGAATAGTGCACGGTACATCCAAACCGTCATCGAA
Organism: Schistocerca americana; assembly: GCF_021461395.2. Taxonomy (NCBI): domain Eukaryota; kingdom Metazoa; phylum Arthropoda; class Insecta; order Orthoptera; family Acrididae; genus Schistocerca; species Schistocerca americana. Next base: position 891,224,869 of record NC_060130.1, on the reverse strand, counting down.
CCCATCGTTCTACCATTCCTAGACCGGCATGGGAACTTGCTGTTCCAACAGGACAATGCACGTCCGCATGTATCCCGTGCCACCCAACGTGCTCTAGAAGGTGTAAGTCAACTACCCTGGCCAGCAAGATCTCCAGATCTGTCCCCCATTGAGCATGTTTGGGACTGGATGAAGCGTCGTCTCACGCGGACTGCATGTCCAGCACGAACGCTGGTCCAACTGAGGCGCCAGGTGGAAATGGCATGGCAAGCCGTTCCACAGGACTACATCCAGCATCTCTACGATCGTCTCCATGGGAGAATAGCAGCCTGCATTGCTGCGAAAGGTGGATATACACTGTACTAGTGCCGACATTGTGCATGCTCTGTTGCCTGTGTCTATGTGCCTGTGGTTCTGTCAGTGTGATCATGTGATGTATCTGACCCCAGGAATGTGTCAATAAAGTTCCCCCTTCCTGGGACAATGAATTCACGGTGTTCTTATTTCAATTTCCAGGAGTGTATGTTGTAACGGAAGCTTTCATTTTTCAGAATTAATGGTGGTGGGATACTTTACAGAATACCAGATTATTACAAAAGCTAATTATACAGTTTTTAGAACGTTAATTACATATCAATTTTTATATGTAAAACATTTTTATGTATCATCGTTTGGAAGATATTTTCTCTAAACCTAATATGCCATATTACCTTTAGGGGTGTGTTTTACCCCTTCAAAGTAAAATAGGGCACAAACAAAATTTCGTATTGCATTATTTTGTCCCATATACACATTCCCCACGTTTCATGAGGATCACTTATTTACACTTCGGAATGTTGCTTTGTTAGCTACATACTGCTGTGCTGCCAATTGTTCACCCTTTTTCTTTCGGCCCTCGCCACAAAAATGGTGATAATCTCACGAACAGTTCAGTGAATTAATTATATTCTGCTATTAGAATCATTACCAATAAATTCTCGTCCACCCAGCTAGCCGCGCGGTCCCACGCCCTGCTTTCCGAGAGGCAAGTCGTGCCGGTCCCTGGCACGAATCCTTCTGGCGGATTAGTGCTGAGGTCCTGTGTGCCGGCCAGCCTGTGGATGGTTTTTAAGGCGGTTTTCCATCTGCCTCGGCGAATGAGTGCTGGTTCCACTTATTCCGCCTCAGTTACACTATGTCGGCGATTTCTGCGCAAACACTGTCTCCACGTACACATACATCATAATTACTCTACCATGAAAACATTTGGGGTTACACTCGTCTGATATGAGACGTTCCTTGGGGGGGGGGGGGGTGGCGGGGGGGAGGGGGGGAGGGGGGGTTCACTGGGGCCGAAACGCACCCTGGGTTCGGTGTGGGGCGCTGGTGGGAAGGGTGGACTGCTATGGCCTGTTGTGGGGTTGTGAACCACTGAGGGCTACGGCGGGACGAAGCCTCTCCGTCGTTTCTAGGTCCTCAGTTCAATACACAATACACAATAAATACTCCGTTCGTTGCATGGATTTACGTTTCAGATGGAGAAAGATAAGTCCTCAGTTGCTGTCTAGGAAGAGTAATGATTTCTGACTACAATAGACAGTGATCTCTTATTTTACCGAGATATTTAGTGGAATACACTTCAGGATTTATGGGTGCCTAAAAAGGTACACATCTTTAAATTGACAAAAATTTGTAACATTTTCTTCTACATTTCTTGAATAATGTGTCAGTAGCACTTTTTTTTAGACCAGTACACAGTTTACATTGACTGCTTTATTGATGGTGTGTTACCCGATTTTTTTGGAAAACGTACCGCTTTGTACTTCTAGCACATGTTGGGGCCCTGCATACATTGATGTCCGTGTTGAGGGCCAACTAAATTGGATTGACGACAGTGGACCACTGGCCTGGCTGTATGATTTTCCACATTAATAACTATTAATTTCATTTTGTGTGATGAGACTCAGCTTACTACTGTCTTGGCAAAGTATTGCAGTGGCCATGCCGAAAACCGTTTGCAGATATTCTCTTCGACTGATAACGGAGTGTGAAGCACTGGCTAACACCTGCATGTTTCTGCTCTATTCTGATGAAACTTACTCTTCCATAACTGTGCTTTTTAATGGACAGCTAAACCACATACGATAACACAAGCGTTCAACACCCAAGTAACTAGTGCATGATGGAGAACGAAATGACCCTGCCTGCACTTCTTTGTGGATTGGAGATTCTTAATGATTAACTTTCTAAAACCGGTATTACGCTTCAGAAAAAAAATGTTTAAGGAAAACGATGAGAGAACTGCAGGCTAGATCCATATCAAGAGGCATCTGAAGTACTCTGAATGATGGGACATAAACGTCATTTGTTTTGAATTCTTGTCACTAGCCTGGAAACGTCAGTGTCGCGTGAAGGATAGAAAGAAAATAAAAATCCTTCTGCACAGAGTGACACAGGAAGTATGCCTTTCGAAAGTATTGAAAGAAAAATTATCGAAGTATGTCAGAAACATTGCAGTAATCGAAAGGCAAAATGACTGCGTCCGACAATTTCCGTAAAGGCGCAGACAGCCGCAATTATAAAATGTGTGACACAGGATAAACACAACACGGTTCTGTTGGTCTGAGCGCTGTTTTCAGGCACATTATTTTGTGGCGTACTGAAAGTCAAACACAGCCAACCATAAGTTATATTGTTCAAGAGACTAACAACTGGAATTTACGTTAAGAATTCCCCCCGATCAATGTGGCAATCTGTAGGAATGGTCATTGCGGGAAAATTGTTGTGAAGCCTCACATCAAAATGTGATGAAATCTGATTACAAAGTCAATAACATGCTATTTGTATTAGTGAGGTCGATATAGTACCTACAAGGGATGTGACACAGCGTAGTTCTTAACGTTCCAGGCATTTACGTTGAAGCTCACGTGCAACACCCGTTTGTCAGCTTGGAGCTAACGACTAAAAACCGTGATATGTCTGTGTCTTCAGAGTGACAACTTAGAACAAAACAGCAGTTTGAAAATGTCATGTATACAGTGTTACTGATTACTTATTAATTTGTTTTGCCGAACAGTTTAAACGGAGAGACTACACAAAATAAATCGTTTGGAAGACAAAGTTGCATACTGCGTTTCAAAGGAAAAAAAAATTAGCAGTGCGTGTCCTTAGCATCATTATCATCATCTTTATTATTACCACTGAGCCGGACGGTGTGGTCGAGCAGTTCTAGGCGCTACAGTCTGGAACCGTGCGACCACCACGGTCCCAGGTTCGAATCCTGCCTCGGGCATGGATGTGTGTGATGTCCTTAGGTTAGTTAGGTGTAAGTAGTTCTAAGTTCTAGGGGACTGATGACCTCAGAAGTTAAGTCCCATAGTGCAAAGAGCCATTTGAACCATTTATTACCACTGTCATCATCATCTCAACAGTAATCAAAACTCACCAACAACTTTCTAAATGGGGTTTTTTAACCTGTTAGTCTAGGAAGAAAACTAGTTTCACTGCACCTTCATAACATTAGTCTTTCAATGTTTCTACAACGTTTGTGTACGATCGCATCATCTTATTTACCTTCTTTCTCCTGGCCTTTATCATGCATCTTCCAGGGGTAGGCATGTTAATTTTTGAATTTGGTTGTGTTAGTGGTAGAGGGTTACCGAATGCCCGTCCTGTTCTCTCCCCACCCCCACCTCTCGCCATTACTCCCCTGAGGAAGGAATGCATGTAACCATTTGTCTGCATAATAAAAGAATACATTGTCCGTTGTACGCCGTATTGTGCTTTATTAAAATCTTGCTGTTAGCTTATTTCGGCCGTGGCCATTATCCAGCACACTTGCAATGTCATGTATTACATATCGTGCTTATGTAATACATGACGTAGCAAGTGTGCTTGATAATGGCTCACGGCCGAATTCAGCTAACAGCACGATTTTAATAAAGCCGAAAACGGACAATGCATTCTTTTATTAAACGCTTAGAGGCTTTGGATCCCCACGAAGCAAAATGTGCATTTTTCTGTGTCTAGTGTTATCGCATGTGAAGATGTGCGAACGTTATCTAAATGTTTACGAATCATGCAACAGGGGGAACGTGGGTGCCAGCCCGGTTTTCGAAGAGAGCAGACAGCTTCATACATGAGTCATGGTTCTAACATGATATACCTGCGATCTGATCTAGTAGTTAGCTGCAAGTAGTTTCGGCTGGGGCCGAAAAGTGTCAGCATTTTACGGACTACGAAATCATACGTAGTTAAAAAGTATATTTTGGAAACAAAACTGTATTTACTGCGACTATTACGAGTTTCATTAAGCACTGCTAACTTAATTTGTTGAATTGTTAGCGTGAATGTAGGTGTGAATGCGAATTAGAGGATACACGTTAGCGTGAGAACTGCAGCTGCACAGAGGGAGTAAATTATCCTCTCGGGGGAATTTATACAGTGCAACTAGCCAGTTTACGATACTGCGAAACAAGAAACATTTTATGATAATTTGGTTATTTAAAGAGGGAGATATTTTGATAATAGTTGATTTTCTAAACTTGTTCATTAAACAAATTATTCAATAAGCTATTAAGTTTTATTGCACAAACGCAAAAGACGCGGGATTGCGAGGTTCAATATTAATAGCGGATTGTCTATGATGTATATGAGCCAATGAGAGGACGGTACGTCACTCGTACTTTTCGCACTAAGAGAATTGCTTTGTTAAGTCTAAGTCAGTTCGGAGCTCAGCCATGATCACTTCAGACTAGAACGGTGTTGCCAGTGTCTATGAATCAAACAAGTAACAATATGTTGAAATTTTAACTCAAAATTATCTGCCCACTGATAGCTCACAGTAATCCTTAAACTAGAAAACATTTGTTGCACCCTGTGTACACGGATAGTGAGACTAGTTCCACAACAACTTTCCCACTCGAAATTCATTTTTCGTTCTCTAAGAGATTAGGCGCGGGTTAGAGCTGCAGGAGAATAATCGCACCAATGCGTAGATACGCCCGAACGCCGGCCCTCGTCGTTAATCCGTCGCCTCCCCGAATCCCGGAAGCGGAGTGCTAACGCGCGCGGATATCCGGGTTGGTCGTGTCAGCCATGATGCAAATAATTAACATTGTGGTCTGAGACAACTCAGGATTAAATAAAAGCCAACTTCAGTCACAATATCCTTGTTTAAAACTTGCACGCAATGTGTTTCCAACGCTGGGTGTGTATCTTCAGGTATTGGTTGAAACATATTGGTTGAAACTACGCTGAACTTCTACATCGTTGGTGGCCGTTACAAAAATGTTCCTACATTTCTACACTTGTTACATTAACTGATAACACAGTATAAGTATATTTAAAAGTACAGCTGGAAGTAAGCTAATCGAAAATACGCAAAGCTTCGTTTCTCATGTTTATTATTACACTACTGACCAAGAAAAAATGCAGATGATAAACGGGTATTCATTGGACAAATATATTATACTAGAACTGACATGTGATTACATTTTCACGCAATTTGGGTTCATAGATCCTGAGAAATCAGTACCCAGAACAACCACCTCTGGCCATAATAACGGCCTTGATGCGCTTGGGCATTGAGTCAAACAGAGCTTGGATGGCGTGTACAGGTACAGCTGCCCATACAGCTTCAACACGATACCACGGTTCATCAAGAGTAGTGACTGGCGTATTGTAACGAGCCAGTTGCTCGGCCACCATTGACCAGACGTTTTCAATTGGTGAGAGATCTGGGAGAATGTGCTGGCCAGGGTAGGAGTCGAATATTTTCTGTATCCAGAAAAGCCCGTACAGGACCTGAAACATGCGATCCTGCACTATCCTGCTGAAGCGTAGGGTTTCGCAGGGATCGAATGAGGGGTAGAGCCACGGGTCATAACACATGTGAAATGTAACGTCCACTGTTCAAAGTGCCGTCAATGCGAACAAGAGGTGACCGAGACGTGTAACCGATGGCAACCCATACCATCACGCCAGGTGATACGCCAGTATGGCGATGACGAATACACGCTTCCAATGTGCGTTCACCGCGATGTCGCCAAACACGGATGCGACCAACGTGATGCTGTAAACAGAACCTGAATTCATCCGAAAAACTGACGTTTTGCCATTCGTGCACTCAGGTTCGTCGTTGAGCACACCATCGCAGGCGCCTCTGTCTGTGGTGCTACGTCAAGGGTAACCGCAGCCATGTTCTCCGAGCTGATAATCCATCCTGCTGCAAACGTCGTCGAAGTGTTCGTGCAGATGGTTGTTGTCTTGCAAACGTCTCCATCTGTTTACTCAGGGATCGAGACGTGGCTGCACGATCCGTTACAGCCATGCGGATAAGATGCCTGTCATCTCGACTGCTAGTGATACGAGGCCGTTGGGATCCAGCACGGCGTTCCGTATTACCTTCCTGAACCCACCGATTCCATATTCTGCTAACCACCATTGGATCTCGACCAACGCGAGCAGCAATGTCGCGATACGATAAACCGCAATCGCGATAGGCTACAATCCGACCTTTATCAAAGTCGGAAACGTAATAGTACGCATTTCTCCTCCTTACACGAGGCATCACAACAACGTTTCACCAGGCAACGCCGGTCAACTGCTGTTTGTGTATGAGAAATCGGTTTGAAACTTTCCTCATGTCAGCATGTTATAGGTGTCGCCACCGGCGCCAACCTTGCGTGAATGCTCTGAAAAACTAATCATTTGCATATCACAGCATCTTCTTCCTGTCGGTTAAATTTCGCGTCTGTAGCACGTCATCTTCGTGGCGTAGCAATTTTAATGTCCAGTAGTGTATTATTAGCACAACGTTGGAGGTATTACGTACATACTTTGCTTGTTAGTTTCATTACTGACTCACCCAGAAGATATTCTGTACTATGTGTTATTGTGTAAAGTTTTTCTTTTGCTCTTGATTCCAGTCGTGAAGTCTCATGTTTTATTAAACTGTTTTAAATGGTCTGGAATTCAAGGTTGTTTCACTTTGTTCAAAAATATTACTGTAAAATTATTAATAAGAAGAGGATGGTAAAAGTAATTTTGTCATTAATCACATAAGGGATTGCTTTTAGTAACGGTGAATAAATCTGGAGTTCCTGCAAGAGATCAAACTACCTTCCCCTGCTTAAAGTATGTAAAAAACACAGATGGAAAAAAAATCGCAGCACTAAGAAGGAGTTGTGTGACATAAACGAAAATTGGTAGGCGTGTTTCTACATCTGAAAGATAATATCCGTTCAGACTTCGTCACTTAAGAGCCTCGTTAGTAGTTCCACTATAAGGAGTCAAATAGAGTTTGCTCTCAATATACGTTGTAACCGTCGTGAGCGTTAGTTACCTTTGAGCTTAGACGTGGTGAATTGATGTTAGTCAAGAATGTCTTTCACCTATTAGCGCCCAAATTTCCTTTAGCGTCAATTTCTTTAAAAATTTTAAGGAAATGTTTAAAAGGTCTAAAATAACATAGGCCCTATAGGTGAATTTTAAACTGATTCCCTCTTACAGAAATAAAAATATTCACTCTCCTATAAATAGGACGCTGGGCGCTTGCTGTGTACTATACGGAAAACAGTCTTTCTTTAGCTATCTTTCCTGTTGTACAGTTTTTTGCACTTTATTTTTAAGGAAGTAAATTAGGAACAAAACACTAAATTTCAAAATGGGAAAGATTTATTTAAATGCTCAAATCACAAAATAAATTCAGTACTATTGAAAGATTATGAGAAAGGATTTATGAAACCTTTCAATGGAGACAGTCATATACTTGATGAACAAGGGTAACTGTGATTATCTACGAATGTTAGTGATTAGAAAGCTGATGATCGCTCAGTTGAGCTCCACATAAACCAAATATCATCATCATCATCATCATCATCAACATCAACATCATCATCAACATCATCATCATCATCATCATCTCCCATCCAGCCGCACAGTATCTAGAACTTTCTTCCCATAGGTCTGCAGTGGTATTGGTCTGCCAATGCTTCTTCTTGCATTCTGTCCTATTTTCAGATATGAGGTGGCAATGTATCTTCGAATAACCTTGATGCTTTTGGCCCGCTGAGATCTGACCACCATTTCATCGATCGAGAGATTTTCAAAATTCCCCACTTCTGGAAACTTTTATTCATAGTGACAGTCAAGCTTCTGACCTTGCATCCTCGATCACTTTTGTTGGCACTCGCTTCACTACTCTCCGCAAAATGAAGCATTGCTTTTAGTTCAAGGTATTTATTAGGTGGTGTAGCGCTTTTTACAAGGACCTCATCAGATCATCATCTTCAGGCCAATAACCTCTCTGGTTGAGCAATGTGTGGTATCCAGATAAAATTAAGAAACCAATAAAAGCTTTCCGTTCATCTTCAGAGGTACAATACTGTGTCTTTTATTTCCACTCTTTTGCATACTTTTCAGTTTCTTTCACAATACTATTTTGCAACTCAGAAAATAGCAACTCCTCAAAAATGTCCAGTGGCATATAACCTTGCAGAACGTTCACAATATTTTCACCGTTAGGGTGTGCCAGGCTACCCACATTGTCGAAACTGTAATTAGGATTTGTCTTAGACCATATTGCTGTTGATTCACTCTTTTATAAGATATGAGGTGAATCAACAGCAATATGGTCTTTTTTTAGAAGGACGATACTGCGATTGTGACTATATTTCAATTTCCTTGGCAGTAGATGAAGATGCTGTAGAATAGCTTGGAACGTCGTCGCCCTCCGGTACGTTCATTTCTACTGGCCTAGTATCGTGCACCATAGGACACCTTGTTTCACCATCATCGAAACTCGCCCCATCTGTCAGTTCATCGACATCAGGTGGTTCTGCAGCCATATCTGCCTCTATCTCCTCAGAAAACAAGTATTATACAACCTATTCTGCCGATTTGAATGTTTTCTGCCGACACATATCAGAATTCCTGTAAGAAAAGGAAATTGGGCATCGGTATTATGACAGCACAGCGCCGTATTTATAGAAGACCATTTTTTTTAGTACGAGATTACCAGTTTTCATCAGCTGGTATATATAACATTGGCTCTGGCTCTGAGCACTGTGGGACTTAACATCTGAGGTTCAAATGGTTCAAATGGCTCTGAACACTATGCGACTTAACATCTGAGGTCATCAGTCCCCTGGAGCTTAGAACTACTTAAACCTAACTAACCTAAGGACACCACACACATCCATGCCCGAAGCGGGATTCGAACCTGCGACCGTAGCGGTCGCGCGGTTCCGTACTGAAGCGCCTAGAACCGCTCGGTCACAGCGGCCGGCAGACTTTCAACATTCAAATGCCAGTTAATTTAATTTACTTACGCCTCTCATAGGACTTCTAGCAAAACAGAAAGCAAATCAAGTGCACAGGAAAAAATTCACTAATGCTGACATAAGGACATATAAACACAGCCTAAGAAACTTGGTCTTCAAATGGACTGTGGTTGTAGCTGAAAGTGTGAAGGCAATATTGAACGCAGACAGAAATTATGCGGCGTTGATTAGTGCATGAGTCAACAATGGAATGGAACTGTCGTATAACTAGGATCCTGGGCGCTAATGGGTTAAGTCAACAAAGGCGCCATTATCAACACCTCTATGAGTGTGAACGAGGACGTGTAATAGGGCTACGAGAGGCTAGATGTTCCTTCTGAGATATTGCAGAAAGACTTGGCAGGAATGTACCCACTACACATGATAACTGGCAGAGGCGGTCACGAGAATGTACGGTCGCAAGGAGACCGGGCTACGGATAGTCACGCGATACTACCTAGAGGGAAGACCGTCGTGTTCGGCGTATGTCTGTGACGCATCGTATTTTATGTCCGGCAGCAATCTGAACAGCAGTTGGCACCACAGCGACACAACCAACTGTTACAAATCTGTTACTTCAAGGACAGCTCCGAGCCGGAAGCCTTGTATCATCCATTTCACCGACCCCAAAACACCGCCATTTGCGACTTCAGTTGGTGTCAAGCTAGAGCTCATTGGATGGCAGACTGTGAAACGTCCCCTTAGAAAAATTAGTGAATTACTGTGCTGGTAAACCTCTTACATTATTTGATTTTCAAAAAGCTGAGCAGAACTGAACGTACTCAGACATTTCTCTCTTTACTTATTCTGATCAACACTAGACTGACACACAATATTTTTAGTGAAACGCAATCTGACTTTCAATAATCTCTACAAAAGAATGGCACTGACTAACATTAACCTATATCTTTCACGGATCACTTACCTCACAAAAATCTTCGTTACTCGATCTACTTCAATACAGCGAGCGCCAATACTGCCAGCGAAATAAAAGATTCTAACTACTGAAGGCACTAACTACTGATAGGCATGCTTAGCAAATGAAAGATTTTGATAGAGAACAAAGAATGTATTTACCTTAATAATGTTCAAAAGTCATCATATATATGTATCAGTTCATCATATCCAATAATACAAATTTACTCTTTCTGATGGACACACGCCCAGTTCGTCCGTTCTCAAAATTCTGCCATCTCTCTCCCCACATCCACCACTGCTGGCCGCTAACCTCCAACTGCGCAACGCTATCGCTGTTCACAGCCAACTGCCCAACGCTACAACAGCAAATTCCAACAATGCAAACCAGCTACAGGCTGCACACAGCACAGCCAGTGATTTTCATATAGAGCGCTACATGGCGCTACCAACATAAAAACCTAAACAGCCTACTTACAACTGGAGGTCAGTTGAGTCTTGTGATGAAAGCTGCTTCTGCGTCGGTAAAATTGAAAGTTGTGTGGTGGTTAGAAGGAGGCCAGTTGTGGGCCTGCAACCAACCTGTCTGCGTGATAGACTTACTGGACCTACACCTCGAGTTACGGTCTGGGCTGCGATTTCGTTTGACAGCACCCTGACTGGAAATTTGTACGTCAGTGTGCTAAGTCAACCTGTTGTGCTGCCGTCCATGAACAGTACTCCAGGGGGTGTTTTCCAACAGGTAACGTTCACCAACATACTGCTGTTGTAACCCAACATACTCTGGAGAATGTCGACACGTTTGCTTGGCCTGCTCGATCATCAGATCAGCCACCAATCGAACACGTATGGGACATCATCGGGTGACAAGTCTAGCGTCATCCACAAACAGAATTAACTGCCTGTATTGACCGACCAATTGCAACAGGCGTGTAAGTCCACAATGAGATTTTCACTCTGCAGCGGAGTGTGCGCTCATATGAAACTTCCTGGCAGATTAAAACTGTGTGCCCGACCGAGACTCGAACTCGGGACCTTTGCCTTTCGCGGGCAAGTGCTCTACCATCTGAGCTACCGAAGCACGACTCACGCCCGGTCCTCACATCTTTACTTCTGCCAGTATCTCGTCTCCTACCTTCCAAACTTTACAGAAGCTCTCCTGCGCACCTGCAGAACTAGCATTCCTGAAAGAAAGGATACTGCGGAGACACGTCTTAGCCACAGCCTGGGGGATGTTTCCAGAATGAGATTTCCACTCTGCAGCGGAGTGTGCGCGGATATGAAACTTCCTGGCAGATTAAAACTGTGTGCCCGACCGAGACTCGAACTCGGAACCTTTGCCTTTCGCAGGCAAGTGCTTTACCATCTGAGCTACCGAAGCACGACTCACGCCCGGTACTCACAGCTTTACTTCTGCCAGTATCTCGTCTCCTACCTTCCAAACTTTACAGAAGCTCTCCTGCGAACCTTGCAGAACTAGCACTCCTGAAAGAAAGGATACTGCGGAGACACGGCTTAGCCACAGCCTGGGGGATGTTTCCAGAATGAGATTTTCACTCTGCAGCGGAGTGTGCGCTGATATGAAACTTCCTGGCAGATTAAAACTGTGTGCCCGACCGAGACTCGAACTCGGGACCTTTGCCTTTCGCGGGCAAGTGCTTTACCATCTGAGCTACCGAAGCACGACTCACGCCCGGTACTCACAGCTTTACTTCTGCCAGTGTCTCGTCTCCTACCTTCCAAACTTTACAGTAGCTCTCCTGCGAACCTTGCAGAACTATTACTCCTGAAAGAAAGGATACTGCGGAGACATGGCTTAGCCACAGCCTGGGGGATGTTTCCAGAATGAGATTTTCACTCTGCAGCGGAGTGTGCGCTGATATGAAACTTCCTGGCAGATTAAAACTGTGTGCCCGACCGAGACTCAAATTCGGGACCTTTGCCTTTCGCAGGTAAGTGCTCTACCATCTGAGCTACCGAAGCACGACTCACGACCGGTCCTCACACCTGGCCTGCAGATATAAATCAGTGTGTGTTGGTTTTCGGTACACACTGTTTCCAATTGACCCATCTGCTTTCCTCTGGACTAGCACATCCAGAAATGGCAGCTGGCCATTCTTCTCCAGTTCCATGGTGAACCTGATATTAGGGTGGCATGAGTTAAGATGTTCAAGAAACTCATTGAGCCTGTCCATCCCATGTGGCCAGATCACGAAGGTGTCATCCACATACCTAAAGAAGCATGTGGGTTTAAATGTGGATGTCTCCAATGCCCTCTCCTCAAAACTCTCCATAAACATGTTGGCAACCACAGGGGACAGTGGGCTGCCCATAGCTACACCTTCAGTGAACGTCTTAACTCATGCCACCCTAATATCAGGTTCACCATGGAACTGGAGAAGAATGGCCAGCTGTCATTTCTCGATGTGCTAGTCCAGAGAAAAGCAGATGGATCAATTGGCCACAGTGCGTTCCGAAAACCAACACACACTGATTTATATCTGCAGGCCAGCAGCTGTCACCACCCTGCACAGAAGAATGGGGTTCTGAAGACTTTGGTCCACAGAGCACGTGCCCTGTCAGACCAAGAGAATCTACCTATAGAGATAGAACGTCTCAAAACAGTTTTCTCCAAGAATGGATACACGGACAGACAAATTGAGAGGGCACTCCAACCAGCCACTATACCACAGGTTCCTGAAGAAGACCAAGATGAAGTAAAGAAGGTGGCATATCTGCCCTATGCTGGCTCTATTTCCGCCAAAATCAGTAGGATCCTCCGTAAACACAATATCAAGTGTGTTTTCTGTCCATCCAACAAGATCGCGGGGCTGCTGGGGAGTGTCAAAGACGACTTGGGGTTACGAAAACCAGGGATTTACAATATACCTTGTCAATGTGGCATGTACTACATTGGCCAGACAACAAGAACTGTGGAGATCAGGTGCAAAGAACATCAGAGGCATACTAGATTAAGACAGGTGACTAAGTCAGCCATTGCTGAACACTGTCTAGAACTAGATCATGCCATGAAGTATGAGGATACCAAGATTCTAGCACAAACACCGAGATTTTGGGACAGTGTTATAAGAGAATCGATAGAAGTTAAAATGGCTGACGATCTTATGAACCGTGACACAGGGTACCAGCTAAGCAGAGCCTGGGATCCGGCTCTGGAATTGTTAAAGGAGCAACGGGGCCAGCTGCAACACTACACAAACAGAAGAACCAGAGACATGGAGATGGAAAACGAGCTGCTGACGGACTGCCAGGCGCACCAGACCGAAGATGGAACACCCAGAAGTGGGTCTGGTGGGCGCGGACCGCAGAGGGAACATCCAGAGCCGCAGCGGACGAAAAACGGAGCAGCAACGCTCCAACAGGTCGTGGTGAGCGGGCGCGGACCGCAGGGGGAACGCTTGGTACCCCAGACCGTAGATGACACCCCCAGGAGCGGGTTTGGTGGGCGCAGACCGCAGAGGGAACACCTAGAACCGCAGCGGACGGAAAACGGAGCAGCAACGCTCCAGCAGGTCGCAGGGAATGGGCGCGGACCACAGAGGAAGCGCCTGCAGCCGTTGGTGGAGGGGGAAGGCCACAGGCATAAATACTGGACCAGGTCCACTAGGCTTCAACATAGGACACTGCACGCTTGCAGTCTTCTTAGACATAGAGCGTGCCTTCGACAAGCTCTGGCATACAGGACTACTATACAAACTGAGCAAATTGGGCCTCCCGACCAAAGTTATACGACTAATACGGGCGTACATCACAAACAGGAAGTGCAAGGTACATGTCGGCGGAGCCTACTCCCAAGAATTCACACCCCAAGCAGGAGTGCCACAAGGAGGTATCCTATCCCCGCTGCTGTACGCGCTTTACACGGCTGACGTACCAACGACAACAACCCCCAAAGAAACGGTAGGACTGTATGCTGACGACACCGCCTACTGGTGCACAGACTTGAGGACGACAACCATACAACAAAAAACACAGACCTACCTACAAAGATTAGAATACTGGATGACGACATGGAGAATCCGACCAAACCCAACCAAAACCCAAATGGTTTTATTTAGACACAGACACCTGACGAAAAAACGACAACAAAACACAAATGACATACAACTGACGCTGTGGGACACACCACTAAGACTTAATGACACTGCCAGGTACCTAGGAGTGTACCTAGACAAGTACTTAAACTGGAAGACACATCTCACTTATCTGCTAAACAAGACGAGGAAAAGACAATGCCTAATCAGACAAGTACAAGGACGTTTCCATGGATGTGACGACCACACGGCGATACACACCTACAAGACGTACATCAGACCAGTGATAGAATATGCAGCAGCCCCCCTAGGAGGCTTGCACAAACCGGTAGCCGAACAACTCTACTCGACCGAAAGACGACTTTTACGCAGCATCTGTAGACTGCCAAGGCTCACGCCTAGAGACGACGTATATGACATCACAGGCGTGGAGCCGCTACAAAACAGACTGACCAAACTCAGAGCGAACTACGGTAGACATATATTAACGAAACGCCCAGACATGGAAGACATTTTGACAACAAGACCGCGAATGAACAGACGACCAAAATTTAAGTATACCCAACCAGCGTGTACAGTAGCACAAAACACCAGCCAAGAATACCCAGACCTCGCCCCCACCATGGAACCACTAACACAAGGCATCCAACTTCCCCCACACCTCACCCAAAGACACAGAAACTGACCCCAGAATATACACACAAACGCGCCTGCGCGTACACGCACACACACAAAACATACACAAGAACTGTAGACCTAAGCTACATCTAAAAAGTAGCATAGAAATAACAAATTAAACATTAAAAGTAGCATACACACCAAACTACGGTACTACTATCGTATGCACAACCTCAATACACACCAAAGTACTCCAAGAAAACAATCATAACGGAAAATACGATATAATTTATAAAGAAACACTATATCACAACATGACTTAAAATCTTTAACACTTAAACCTCAACCTCTAACCTCATTTTATGTAACATTTTGTACCTATCTAATATCCTTGTACCTACTTTATATTTTGTTTTATTTTGTATTATTGTATTATTTTGTTTTATTTTGTATTATTGTATTATTTTATATTCCTACATTTCTATATATGCTATATCTATGTATACTCAATATGATCAAATGCACTTTGCAAGAAATATTGAATTAATAAATAAATGAATGTACGAGTTATGTGCAGCAAATGGCTGAAAAGGGCAATGCAAGCCCTCAAACAGCCCGCCCATCCCCATCAGGGGTGCAAAAAAAAAAAAAAAAAAAAAAAAAAAAAAAAAAAAAAAAAAAAAAAAAAAAAAAAAAAAAAAACACTCTAGGAGCAGTCTCAGGTCGCACCTGATGAAGGTTACGAGCTACGTAACCGAAATATCGTGCAAGTACGACGCTGATATCCGGTAGACATGGCCTGCACCTCAACAGGTATGGGAAGGGGAGGTTGGCAAAACTTATAGGTGACAATATAGGTGGGGGTGGTGGGATCACTCATGGGAAAATTCCGGTAGTTGTGGGTGTTAGAGCTGTACCTTTTTTAGATTGAAGTCAGCTGATAGGTATTCCTGCTTAAGGGAAGTCTCTCTAACAAAGAAACCACTTTCTACAAAGCTTGGGTATCCGATTAATGAGGGAATTAGTATATTTCATCAAAATATACAAGGTATTCGAGATAAAGTTAGTGAACTGCTTATAGATGTTGACTCTGAAATTATTGGTATATCTGAACACTTCTTAAATAAGGAGATAATTCAGAGGCTTCCTTTACCAGGATACAGGTTGGCTGGCAGCTTTTCTAGGAGCTCTTTGCGGTGTGGGGGAGTAGCCATGTATGTGAAAAACGGTATCCCATTTGAGTCAATTGATGTTTCAAAGTACTGCACTGAAAAGGTGTTTGAATGTTGTGCAGGTGTGGTTAAATTTAGTGGAGCTAAACTTCTTACTGTTGTTATTTATAGATCCCCAGACTCCGATTTCACAACATTTTTGCTAAAGCTAGAGGAGGTTCTTGGTTCACTTTATAGGAAATACAAAAAGTTAGTTATATGTGGTGACTTCAATATTAATTGTATAAGTGATTGTGCAAGGAAAAGGATGCTGGTAGACCTCCTTAATTCATATAATCTTATGCAAACCGTATTCTTTCCAACGAGAGTGCAAGGGAACAGTAGAACAACCATAGACAATATTTTTGTTCATTCGTCATTATTAGAAGGGCATTCTGTTAGCAAAAAAGTGAATGGACTTTCAGATCATGATGCACAAATTTTAAGTCTAAAAGATTTTTGTGCTTCAACACATGTTAAATATAGTTACCAACTTTTTAGGAAAGCTGATCCAGTTGCTGTACAGACTTTTGTAAACCTTATCAAGGAACAAGATTGGCAAGATGTTTATAGTGCTGATACAGTAGACGATAAATATAATGCTTTCCTCAAGACTTTTCTCGTGCTCTTTGAAAGTTGCTTTCCGTTAGAACGTTTAAAACAGGGTACTAGCACAAACAGGCAGCCTGGGTGGCTGACTAAAGGGATAAGAATATCTTGTAGAACAAAGTGGCAATTATATCAAAACGTTAGAAACAGTCAAAATCTAAATGCAGCAGCCCATTACAAACAGTATTGTAAGGTGCTTAAAAAAGTTATTAGGAAGGCAAAAAGTATGTGGTATGCAGATAGAATAGCTAAGTCTCAGGATAAAATTAAAACCATATGGTCAGTCGTAAAGGAAGTGGCTGGTCTGCAGAGACAGGTCGAGGATATAGAATCAGTGCGTAGTGGGGATGTCCGTGTTGCTGATAAGTCGCATATATGTACAGTACTTAATAATCACTTTCTGAATATAGCAGGTGAACTAAATAGAAACCTAGTCCCAACAGGGAATCATATAGCGCTCTTAGAAAAAAGTGTTCCGAGACTGTTACCTGAAATGCTCCTCCATGATACTGACAAGAGGGAGATTGAGTTAATAATTAAATCACTAAAGACCAAGAACTCTCATGGATATGACGGGGTATCTAGCAGAATACTGAAGTATTGTTCCACGTATATTAGCTCAGTACTTAGCCATATCTGTAACTTTTCCTTTAGCAGTGGTCGGTTTCCTGACCGATTAAAGTACTCGGTAGTGAAGCCACTTTATAAAAAGGGAGACAGGGATAATGTTGACAATTATAGACCTATTTCTATGCCATCGGTGTTTGCTAAAGTTATCGAGAGGCTTGTATATACAAGGTTACTGCAGCATTTAAATTCACATAATTTGCTGTCAAATGTACAGTTTGGTTTTAGAAATGGCTTAACAACTGAAAATGCTATATTCTCTTTTCTCTGTGAGGTTTTGGACGGATTAAATAAAAGGTTGAGAACGTTAGGTGTTTTCTTTGATTTAACGAAGGCTTTTGACTGTGTTGACCACAAAATATTACTGCAGAAGTTGGAACATTATGGAGTAAGGGGAGTAGCTTACAATTGGTTCGCCTCCTACTTTAAGAACAGAAAGCAGAAGGTAATCCTCCGCAATATTGAGAGTGGTAATGATGTTCAGTCCCAATGGGGCACTGTTAAATGGGGCGTTCCCCAAGGGTCGGTGCTGGGGCCACTGCTGTTCCTTATTTATGTAAATGATATGCCTTCTAGTATTACAGGTGATTCAAAAATATTTCTGTTTGCTGATGACACCACCTTGGTAGTGAAAGATCTTGTGTGTAATATTGAAACATTATCAAATAATGTAGTTCATGAAGTAAGTTCGTGGCTTGTGGAAAATAATTTGATGCTAAATCACAGTAAGACTCTGTTTTTACAGTTTCTAACCCACAATTCAACAAGAACTGACATTTTAATCAGACAGAATGGGCATGTTATAAGCGAGACGGAACAGTTCAAGTTCCTAGGCGTACGGATAGATAGTAAGCTGTTGTGGAAAGCCCATGTTCAGGATCTTGTTCAGAAACTAAATGCCGCTTTATTTACCATTAGAACAGTATCTGAAATAAGTGACATTTCAACACGAAAAGTAGTATACTTCGCATATTTTCATACGCTTATGTCATATGGTATTATTTTTTGGGGTAATTCTTCTGATTCAAAAAGGGTATTTTTGGCTCAAAAACGGGCTGTTCGAGCTATGTATGGTGTAAGTTCGAAAACCTCTTGTCGACCCCTATTCAATAGTCTGGGAATTTTGACATTGCCCTCACAGTATGTATTTTCTTTAATGTCGTTTGTTGTTAGCAATATTAGTTTATTCCCAAGAGTTAGCAGCTTTCACTCAGTTAATACTAGGCAGAAATCAAATCTGCATGTGGAATGCACTTCCTTGACTCTTGTGCAGAAAGAAGTGCAGTATTCTGCTGCATCCATTTTCAATAAGCTACCACAAGAACTAAAAAATCTTAGCAGTAGCCCAAACACTTTTAAGTCTAAACTGAAGAGTTTCCTCATGGCTCACTCCTTCTATTCTGTCGAGGAGCTCCTGGAAGAGATAAAAAATTAAGCAAATTCCAGTGTTACATTCTTGATTTTCTTTATTTAAACTAACGACTTGTTTCATTTTATCTGTTTCTACAATCGTGTTATAATTTCATGTATTGACTCGTTCCATGACCATGGAGACTTCTCCTAAATGTGGTCCCACGGAACAATAAATAAATAAATAAATAAATAAATAAATAGAACACCCGACAACCCAAGATGTCATTGTGGAGGGTGGTTGTAAATTAATTAATAA
The DNA here is from genome assembly GCF_021461395.2 of Schistocerca americana. Classification (NCBI taxonomy): domain Eukaryota; kingdom Metazoa; phylum Arthropoda; class Insecta; order Orthoptera; family Acrididae; genus Schistocerca; species Schistocerca americana. The sequence continues at coordinate 891,205,884 of NC_060130.1, read as the reverse complement.
TTTCCACAACGAAATTGTGTCTCGAAATCTGGCAGAAAACCCAAAGAAATTCTGGTCATACATAATGCACACTAGTGGCAAGACGAAATCAACACCTTAACTGCTCGATAACAACGGTGAAGTCACGGATGACAGTGCGACTAAAGCACAGTTATTAAACACGGTTTTCCGAATTTCCTTCACCAAAGAAGACGAAGTAAATATTCCTGAATTCCAATCAAGAACAACTGCCAAGATGAGAAACATAGAAGTAGATACCCTCGGAGTAACGAAGCAGCTTAAATCACTTAATAAAGGCAAGATTGTATACCAGTCAAGTTCCTCTCAGAGTATGCTGATACAATAGCTCTATATTTAGCAATTATATACAACCACTCGCTCACAGAAAGATCCGTACCTAAAGACTGGAAAATTGCTCAAGTCACACCAATACCTAAAAAGGGAAGTAGGAGTAATCCGCTGAATTACAGGCCTATATCACTAACGTCGATTTGCGGTAGGGTTTTGGAACATATACTGTATTCGAACATTATGAAGTACCTCGAAGAAAACGATTTATTGACACACAGTCAGCACGGTTACAGAAAACATCGTTCTTGTGAAACACAACTAGCTCTTTATACTCATGTAGTAATAAGTGCTATCGACAGGGGATGTCAAATTGATTCCATATTTTGAGATTTCCAGAAGGCTTTCGACACCGTTCCTCACAACCGTCCTCTAACCAAACTGCATGCCTACGGAGTATCGCCTCAGTTGTGCGACTGGATTAGTGATTTCCTGTCAGAAAGATCACAGTTCGTAGTAATAGACGGAAAGTCATCGAGTAAAACAGAATTAATATCCGGCGTGCCCCAAGGAAGTGTTATAAGCCCTCTATTGTTCCTGATCTATATTAACGACATAGGAGACAATTTGAGTAGCCATCTTAGATTGTTTGCAGATGATGCTGTCATTTACCACCTTGTAAAGTTCAAATGGTTCAAATGGCTCTGAGCACTATGGGACTTAACATCTATGGTCATCAGTCCCCTAGAACTTAGAACTACTTAATCCTAACTAACCTAAGGACAGCACACAACACCCAGTCATCACGAGGCAGAGAAAATGCCTGACCCCGCCGGGAATCGAACCCGAGAACCCGGGCGTGGGAAGCGAGAACGCTACCGCACGACCACGAGCTGCGGAACCTTGTAAAGTTATCAGATGATCAAAACGACTTGCAAAATGATTTAGATAAGATATTTGTATGGTGCGAAAAGTGATAATTGACCCTGAATAAGGAAAAGTGTGAAGTTATTCACATGAATACTAAAATAAATCAGCTAAATTTCGATTACGCGATAAGTCACACAAATCTGAAGGCTGTAAATTCAGCTAAATACTTAGGGATTACAATTACATATAACCTAAATTGGAACGATGACATAGATAATATTGCGGGTAGAGCAAACCGAAGACTGCGATTTATTGACAGAACACGTAGAAGGTGCAACAGGTCTATTACAGAGACTGCTTACACCACGCTTGTCCGCCCTATTCTGGAGCATTGCTGTGCGGTGTGGGACCCGCGTCAGGTGGGACTGACGGAAAAAGTACAAAGAAGGGTAGCTCGGTTTGTATTATCGCGAAATAGGGGAGATAGTGCCACAGACATGATACATGAATTGGAGTGGCAATCATTAAAACAAAGGCGTTATTCGCTGCGACGGGAACTTCCTATGAAATTTCAATCACCAGTTTTCTCCTCCGATTGCGAAAACATTCTGTTGTCACCCACATACATAGGGAGAAATGATCATCACGATGAAATAAGAGAAATCAGGGCTCGTACAGAAAAATTTAAGTGCTCGTTTTTCACGCGTGTCGTTCGAGAGTGGAACGGTAGAGAGGCAGCTTCAAGGTGGTTCATTGAACCCTCGGCCAGGTACTTTATTGTGAATAGTACAGTAATCACGTAGATGTAGAAAAATCGCATGAATTGAGCGGAAGGAATCAACTGTGAGTTCCAGAGTGCTGTAGAGGCAGGATTGTGACCTCTACAGTTGTGGGCAGCAGTGGTGTAATGTGGAGTGGCCTGATACGCGTCGTACGCCTAGCGTAGAGCGCTATTTAAACACCAAACATGTATTTTTCATTAAATATAACGATTGGAGTATAGACGCTACAGACAGCTGGCGCTGGTGGGTGCGCTGGCAGCAGGCGCCCTGCGATACTGTGGTGAGCAACCCAGGGCTCGCAGCCACGGCGACGACGTCAGCTCCAGTGACGTCACGAAGACGCCTGCACCGCGCAGCCACCACGTAGTGTAGTGCACGCTGTCCAAGGCGGCTAGCAGCTTCGGAAGAGGGTGACTCGCTGCAGAATGCACACAGGAAAGGCAGCCATTAGCAGCAGAGTCAGCCCTCAGGAGCAGGAGGTGGTCAGGCGAGTCGGCTCGCCCTCGTTATGACAGAAGAGCAGCTGACGTTCCCGGACGGAACAAGAGACCCTCAGGCTGGAAGGTGGCAGCAGTTGTAGTGGAGCTCTGCAGCAGCCGGCAGGTCGAATGCGCCGAAGTTGTTCTCATCGAACTCTGCACGAATGAGGCTGCTGCGTCTAGCAGCATCGAAGATCCGAGGGTGGGATTATCTGTTACATAAAAACTCGTGGACAGTTCTAGTTGAATCCGCGAACGATGGCGGGTGGCGCAGGTCCGCGTGGTGTAGAGGCACAGATGGGGATTGCAGCGTTGCCGGTCGCAAACAGTTGCGGTACGGGCATAGAGATGTAGTCAATGTTCGTAAGCTTGTGTTTAAGGAGTAGCAGGGAAAAATATTCTGTGAATTTTTATTCAGTTTGGTGCGATTTATCAGGGAGTTAAGTTCCCACCACCACATGACTACCACTTTGAGATAGCCGGATCGAAAGAAATGAGACATGCAATGCTGTCTCGTATTGCAAGTTGCGATGCTTCGTCCCGAGCATCTACGTGCAGGGAAGTACGAATGCTTGTGTCCAATGACAAGCTTAAAAATTATAGATAGCTATTTTCCTAAAACACCGATAAATAGCTGTCATGTGCACTGCTTAACTACTTCCAACATGGAGACAGTCTACGACGAGTGACATGTTATATAACATTCTCAATGAAACAATTTTAATACAACAAAAATTTTTTATGTAATATTGGAAAATTTTCCGTCTTTTGCGACTGTGACACGCGTTTTATTTGTGCCAGACACATTTCGCTTTTTTTAAAGCACCTCGTTTAAAACAAAGTTGATAAAACTTTTATCAAATGGCTCTGAGCACTATGGGACTCAACTGCTGAGGTCATTAGTCCCCTAGAACTTAGAACTAGTTAAACCTAACTAACCTATGGACATCACAAACATCCATGCCCGAGGCAGGATTCGAACCTGCGACCGTAGTGGTCTTGCGGTTCCAGACTGCAGCGCCTTTAACCGCACGGCCACTTCGGCCGGCAAACTTTTATCCATTCTGGATTTGGAACGCTGCGATTGTCTTGTTAAAGGTTTCAGGAATTACTGAATCGCCAGGCAATTCGAAACCGGTCATGAATAAATAAAAACTGAAGAAAAAACGGCGATTGGATGCAGTAATTCCTGAAACCTTTAAGTTGATAAAGTATACGAAGTGTGTTGTGGACTCATAAAAACATAAAGACTAAAATTTATTGAGTGTTAGTGAAGTGCAATGCGCCAAAAGGCGAGCTTATTTGAGTGTGTCTGTCAAACACAAATAGAAATTATTTGCAAAAGTACAGAGCAGTGCAGAAAAACGTTGAACATTATCTTACAACCGCAGCGATGCACAAAACTACAACAGGTAATCAAGTGGCAGTGAACAAGGCAAAATACTGTCCACTGGAGATGTTTCAAAATAAAACAATAGCGGCTAGTATAAATAAGACTTATTACAGTCGCAAAAGACAGAATATATCTCAATATTACTGGTAAAACTGCAACTGCAGAAGAGAAGCTATAGAAAAAGAAAAGACAACGTGAATATTGTATGTATGGCTCACCTTTGATTGTTTTCCATCGCTGCGACAGTCGTCATCTACACCGCAGTAGTTCTTGTATGACCCGCCTGGACTTAGAATGATGCCTATGGGATCGAGCATATTATCAATTAAAATTTTGCTCTCTATGTCCTCCTCCTGTGGCCGTTATGCGTGTCGAACACATTCAGCCCATGCTGAAGGTGTTACTCTGCCAAGTGCTTCTTGCAAAAGTCTCTCTGTGTCAGCAATTTTAAATGTCGTGTTTCATTCTGCGACATATCCTGTCACTTGCGCCCATATGAGCTCTATCGGATTGTACTGGCAATTATATGGTGGCAAACACAAAACTGTATGTCCATATTCCTGTGTAATACAATCGATTCACGAGACGTATGAAGCTTTACAAGATTTAACAATTCAGCCCGAGTTTGACTGGCGGTGTGCGGATTCTTCTTACCTGCAAGCCACAACATGATATCGGCTTTTTTTGTACTTGTTGTGGAAGTCTCATCAACAACAACTGAATGGTAACTCGCATTGTTTATAACAATCACTGAGTTTGCAGACGAGTAAAGGAGAAACTGTTTCCTAAACCATAATATAAATATCTTTTAGTTCACTTCAGAATGATAATCACCTAAATTGCCCTTTTTTGCCTGGAACACTAATTTGCGCTCTGGAATAAATCCGGAAGCAGAACCAATGTGAAGCACACTTATTTGTCCCCTTTACCAGCTGATAATTTAAAACCACCCGACCCATCACTCGGTCTCCTTGTGTGAGTCTGGTTTACCCATGTTTCGTCCAAGTAAAAACGTTCTGATTGCCAGATTTTCTTATTTCAAGAATATTTCTTAAAAAACAGTGCCCTTGAAGCAGCGATATCACAACGTTCCACTAAAAATTTTCGTCTGTAATTTGTATTTACATATTTGAACCCAATGTCTTTCAGTATTCTTCGCACTGAGGTAACTCTGCCTTAAAATTTATAGTTTCACACACTTTCAACGTAACTTTTTTAACAGTAGGAAATTCGCCTGTTTTGTACATATTTAACAGAACTCGCCTTAGAAAATCTTTGTCAAAATCGTCTGAATTCGTGACAGGCCTCTCACGACTGTAATGTTTCCCTGGCGATCTGAAAACTGGGCCTCCACTTGTCTGGACAGATAAATTACCTTCACAGACAATTCGCTGAACTGTTCTCAGTCTGACGCCACTCGCTTCTGTTGTGCGTCTGTGCGTTCCTGAGACCTGGCAACATCTGTGATAGGTCCACCGTGTATCCTGTAAATTATGTCCCTGGGTGTTTGCTTATGCTGAATCTGTCGCTTACCAGCACCACCAGCCACGACAAATAGCAACAAACCGAATAAAAACTCATCGAATAACTGCCACAAAACACGTTTAACACTCGCACTGGCCAAGACGGTTACAGCAGAGTAATGAGAAAACTACTGAACGTTCAACCGCTGTCGGAGGATGATGTCACATCAGATGCGCAGAACGAGCCTACACTCGACCGCCGTCGTTCATGGCTCCAATTATAAGTGAGTAGACGGCAGACTGACATAATTCCCTCCTCTAGGATGGCTTGCTGCAATCCGTTATATTTCCTTCGGAAATGAGCGGTACTTAAGCGACACAGCATTCGTCATGCTGCCGTGAGGCACTAGTGACATCACTTGGTCGGCTATTCCCATCTGGTCGGCTTTCCTGTACGCTCCGTGATGTCCCAGCTCGTCGTTTCAGGCACGATGACTGGTGTATTCTACAGTGTTTCCACTGTTACACTTGCATTTGAGACATGTGTTCTTGCTCACTCGTGCGTGGTTACCAAAACGACGGAACTACTCTTCCTATGCCGTCGTTTTTCACATTGGCGTCAGACAGCTCAGTGCCCTATACATGGGCGTTACTCAACACTCCTCCTTTTCATGGCTTCTTACGTTACCGGGGAAGACATTCTAATTTTTACCTGGCTGCACCATTGTACTATTTCGTGGTGCAACAGTGCTACCACCAGTCCAGCTAGCTCAGTTACACTACGCAGGTACAATACTCGAGCAGCTCCTCATAAGCCACACATTTCTGCAGTCAGTGCTAAGCGAAGCTTGAGATGATGTAAAGAGTGACGTCACTGAGCAGCGGATGACTGGGAACGAGTGATTTGGAGTGATGAATCATGCTGTATCCTGTGGCAATCCGATGGAAGAGTCTCGGTTTGGCGAATACATGGAGAACAATACCGGACACTAAGAAAGCTCTCTCAGATCCTTCTCATATCTTTTTACTTTTCTAAAGTGTACATTGCCTTTACCACTTGGTAAATACACTGAAGCGCCAAAGAGACTGGTATAGGCTTGCATATTCAAATAGAGAGATATGTAAACAGGTAGAATGTGGCACTGCGGTCGGCAACGCCTATGTTAAATATGAAGTGACCGGCGCAGTTGTTAGATCGGTTACTGCTGCAACAATGGCAGGTTGTTCAACGTGACAGAAGTGCAACCCTTCCGCAAATTGCTGCAGATTTAGATGCTGAGTCATCAACAAGTGTCAGCGTGCGAACCATTCAACGAAACATCATCGATATGGGCTTTCGTAGCCAAAGGCCCACTCGTGTACCCTTGATGAATGCACGACACAAAGCTTTACGCCTCGCCTGGGCCCGTCAACACATTGGACTGTTGATAACTGGAAACATGTTGCCTGGTCGGACGAGACTTGTTTGTTTCAAATTGTATCGAGCAGATGGTCGTGTATGGGTATGGAAACAAACTCATGAATCCATGGACCCTAAATGTCTGTAGGGGACTGTTCAAGCTGGTGGAGGCTCTGTAATGGTGTGGGAGTGTGCAGTTTGAGTGATATGGGGCCCCTGATACGTTTAGCTACGACTCTGACAGCTGATACGTACGTAAGCATCCTGTCTGATCACCTGCATGCATTCATGTCCACTGTGCATTCCGACTAGAGATGGGCAAACTGAAACACGTAAATGTTTCGAAACAAATGAAACAGTACAATGTAATGTTTCGATACGGTGTTTCGAAACAGTGAAACAGTTTGTGTTTTGTAATCTAATAAACCTACACATTTTATCATCTTGAATGTCTACTGTGTAAGTATGTCCATATAAACACAAATGAGGTGCGAGAGCGCTAATCATATCGCAAAAAGTATGAAACTATCACTTAGGCGTCTTGGCAGTTTCGAATTTCCTGCAGTAAATGCGCTGCTTTTGTGTCATGTGACTTTCATACTTTTCAATTGGCTGAGGAAAGCATTAGCTGAAGGCAGAAGAACCACCACGAACGGAACTGGAGGTGGGAGCAAACTGCAGAAACAACAGATATGCTACTGGGATTCCCACATTCCATTAGTATGGCTAATATACCCATCCTGCTAATTTCCATAGTAGACACAGTGACTATAGACTCACAAATAACGCCAAATACACTCCTGGAAATTGAAATAAGAACACCGTGAATTCATTGTCCCAGGAAGGGGAAACTTTATTGACGCATTCCTGGGGTCAGATACATCACATGATCACACTGACAGAACCACAGGCACATAGACACAGGCAACAGAGCATGCACAATGTCGGCACTAGTACAGTGTATATCCACCTTTCGCAGCAATGCAGGCTGCTATTCTCCCATGGAGACGATCGTAGAGATGCTGGATGTAGTCCTGTGGAACGGCTTGCCATGCCATTTCCACCTGGCGCCTCAGTTGGACCAGCGTTCGTGCTGGACGTGCAGACCGCGTGAGACGACGCTTCATCCAGTCCCAAACATGCTCAATGGGGGACAGATCCGGAGATCTTGCTGGCCAGGGTAGTTGACTTACACCTTCTAGAGCACGTTGGGTGGCACGGGATACATGCGGACGTGCATTGTCCTGTTGGAACAGCAAGTTCCCTTGCCGGTCTAGGAATGGTAGAACGATGGGTTCGATGACGGTTTGGATGTACCGTGCACTATTCAGTGTCCCCTCGACGATCACCAGTGGTGTACGGCCAGTGTAGGAGATCGCTCCCCACACCATGATGCCGGGTGTTGGCCCTGTGTGCCTCGGTCGTATGCAGTCCTGATTGTGGCGCTCACCTGCACGGCGCCAAACACGCATACGACCATCATTGGCACCAAGGCAGAAGCGACTCTCATCGCTGAAGACGACACGTCTCCATTCGTCCCTCCATTCACGCCTGTCGCGACACCACTGGAGGCGGGCTGCACGATGTTGGGGCGTGAGCGGAAGACGGCCTAACGGTGTGCGGGACCGTAGCCCAGCTTCATGGAGACGGTTGCGAATGGTCCTCGCCGATACCCCGGGAGCAACAGTGTCCCTAATTTGCTGGGAAGTGGCGGTGCGGTCCCCTACGGCACTGCGTAGGATCCTACGGTCTTGGCGTGCACCCGTGCGTCGCTGCGGTCCGGTCCCAGGTCGACGGGCATGTGCACCTTCCGCCGACCACTGGCGACAACATCGATGTACTGTGGAGACCTCACGCCCCACGTGTTGAGCAATTCGGCGGTACGTCCACCCGGCCTCCCGCATGCCCACTATACGCCCTCGCTCAAAGTCCGTCAACTGCACATACGGTTCACGTCCACGCTGTCGCGGCATGCTACCAGTGTTAAAGACTGCGACGGAGCTCCGTATGCCACGGCAAACTGGCTGACACTGACGGCGGTGGTGCACAAATGTTGCGCAGCTAGCGCCATTCGACGGCCAACACCGCGGTTCCTGGTGTGTCCGCTGTGCCGTGCGTGTGATCATTGCTTGTACAGCCCTCTCGCAGTGTCCGGAGCAAGTATGGTGGGTCTGACACACCGGTGTCAATGTGTTCTTTTTTCCATTTCCAGGAGTGTAATTCGAATAAATAATAAAATATAACAGAAAAAAATTTTGTGTTTCAAGGTGTTTCGAACCGTTACTATAAATTTACGATGCTTCCCGTTCACCATTACGCTAAAAGTGATATGTCAAACAGATTGCTTGCAATTATACCTACATCAAATTTATGTACATGTCTAATAACTGTCACTCTACGCCTTTTTTTATTTAAAATGTTGTAGTCTTACTTGCGTTTCTTAATATGATTACTGTACATGAACAGAGAAGCGTATGTTACAAAAAAAGTGTAATTTAACTGAATGATTTTCACATATTTATTATTCTGAATGCGAATAGTATGCGTTGTTTTATTGTTTGGTTAGTGTTTATAAAGCAGATGTTACGCCATTTCGGAATAGGACAGTCAGCTAGAAACGAAGCCTTATTTTCGGATATCTTAAGCTTCATGCTATTGCTTGTCAAAAGATTTCGACACTCTTGAAAGTGTTTCATGAAGTGGTATGTTGTGTTTCAGTACCTGTGCCGAGCCCGAATCTCGTCCGACACAGAGCGGAATGAAACATCACTGTTTCGATACAATTAGTCCATTCCAGGCGCAGGTGCACTGAAACAGTCTTATTTTGAAACAACGATACAGTTTCTGTGTCTGGCTCGAGATCCGAGACAGGGGCGGAATGAAACACCACTGTTTCGAAACAGTGAACCATAGCCGTTCCGAAACACTGAAACAGTTCCAGGTATCGATACACTGTATCGAAACATAGAAACAGTGGCCAAGTCTAATTCCGACGGACTTGGACAACTCCAGCAGGAGAATGCGGCATCCCACGTGTCCATAATCGCTCCAGGAACACTCTTCTGAGTTTAGACACTTCCGCTGACCACCAAACTTCACAGACACGAACATTATTGAGCATATCTGGGATGCCTTGTAACGTGCTGTTCACAGATTTACGGACAACCCTGCAGGATTCATGGTGTCAGTTCCTTCCAACACTACTGCAGACATTAGTCGAATTCATGCGACGTCGTGTTGCGGCATTTCTGAGTGCTCGCTGAGTCCCTATACGATATTACACAGGTGTATCAGTTTCTTTGGCTGTTCAGTTTATTTGCGATTATAACGAACCTCTCTGAAAGAAGTGTGCTCTTGTATGTTTTAGGTCTGCATGTTTGATGAATGATAGTCTGGGTCCGTATTTCTGACTCACATCGTATTCCAGCTAATATGAAAACCTAATCCGACGACGAGGTAGATTAACACAAGGAACATAGGAAGAAGCTGATGTGTCCCACTACTTTCACTTTGACAGAGATATCCATCTGCTGTGATTAAAGTTTGGTTTCCACCAGTAATTTCAGCATGAGCATAATCAGAGCAGAAATAATTGAAGTCATAGTATGAAGGCTTTCACGACCGGATGAAATATCTTCTGGTAAACCTTGCGGGATGTAAGGTCGTGGTCCATGAAACTCTTCAGCTCCTGACGTTTCGTCCAGTGCTTCGCTGGACATCTTCAGAGGGGGTGTTTCTCCTCCGGTGAGTCTTGCCGACTCGGCAAGACTCACCGGAGGAGAAACACCCCCTCTGAAGATGTCCAGCGAAGCACTGGACGAAACGTCAGGAGCTGAAGAGTTTCATGGACCACGACCTTACATCCCGCAAGGTTTACCAGAAGATAATTGAAGTCACTCTCGTAATTAGCTTTCTTTATTAGAATCTAGATAGATAATTCGTTACTTTTCTTAACAGGGCAAGGAATAGGCAAGCCAGATTTTATTGGTATAGTTTTTGTCTATCCGAATTATCACTCCCGTCGTGTGTCTGCAAGAGCAGAACGGCCTTTTTGTGCTCCTCTGACAATGGGGAACCTCATATAATGTATGGAGAGGTGTACGTGACACTAGGATTTTAGTGGAATATGCCGTGGCGGAAAGCGTTCTGATTAATGGTGAAGTTACACTTCTTGCAGACATGATTGCAACATCAGCAAGGAGACAGTTTAGAAATTGACGATGAGCAATTTGTCAACGTCAGTCAAGAGTTAACGGTTTGTTGATTAAGAATGAAGTCATGCCCTCACTAGACACAGTGACTCCAAAGGTTTTTAAAAGAATCACGAAAACTTTCGTTGTTGAGTTATGAGGCTTTCGAAAATAGTCAGAATGGTAGGGAAAGACACGAAAATTGGCTCATCTCTCATAAGTTAACGCCGAGACCAAATCTCTCATTTGCTGCTAAAATGTGGAGTGGATCTTTCTGAGGCTGATACTACGAGAGTTGGGGACTCGTGTGGAAAGTTTTCTCTCTTCCGATAAGTCAACAAATAAGCACGACTCCTGGTTGGCTGATTCGAGTATCTAGCGGAATTATTTTTGATGAGACGTCATAATTAGAGAAACGAAAATTACAGGGGGCATTCGGTTTCGTAGAGAGGTTGGAACCAGCATGCTCTTTCGGAGCGTGGTGGAGTGTTGTGGCTTTCTGATTCTGAGATCATCAGAAACCTGTTCATGTTCATTCGAGATACTAGATGGCAACAGGGATGGTAAGTGTTCTCACTGCAGTGTTAGAATTTAACTGAGACTGGCGTCATGTGAAGTTTAAGAACCTTGTGACCAGGTTAGAGGCCGGACGCTGTGGTCTAGCGGTTCTAGGCGCTCAGTCCGGAACCGCGCGACTGCTACGGTCGCAGGTTCGAATCCTCCCTCGGACATGGATGTTTGTGATGTCCTTAGGTTAGTTAGGTTTAAGTAGTTCTAAGTTCTAGGGGACTGATGACCACAGATGTTAAGTCCCATAGTGCTCAGAGCCATTTGAACCATTTCGAACCAGGTTAGAGTCATTTTACGCCCGTAGTCGCGATTCTTAATTTTATTATTTCAGTTCTTTCACAGTTCGGGGCTCAGTGTTTGTTAGAATGAATCATGTGTTATGTTATGTTATGTTATATTACGTTAACCGGGGACCTAGAAACGACGGAGAGGCTCCGTCCTCGCCGCAACCGCAGTGGTCCACAACTCCACGACGACCACCGCAGTCCACTTCACCCCTCCGCCGCCCCACACCGAACGCAGGGTTATTGTGCGGTTCGTCCCCCGGTGGACCCCCCAGGGAACGTCTCACACCAGACGAGTGTAACCCCTATGTTTGCGTGGTAGAGTAGTGGTGGTGTACGCGTACGTGGAGAACTTGTTTGCGCAGCAATCGCCGATATAGTGTAGCTGAGGCGGAATAAGGGGAACCAGCCCGCCTTTGCCGAGGCACACGGAAAACCGCCATAAAACAATCCACAGACTGGCTGGCTCACCGGACCTCGACAGAAATCCGCCGGGCGGATTCGTGCCGCGGCCCGGCGCTCCTTCCCGCCCAGAAAGCCGTGCGTTAGACCGCACGGCCAACCGGGCGGGCTAATCATGTGTTATATGACTTGATCGTAAACTTGCCTAGTGCATGTAACAATTCTGCGGAATGTATAACCTCTCCTTGCTACCACGGGTAACGCAGTTACTTCTGCCACATCATTTAAAGTCGATTCAGTCACGAGCTCCGGACTCACCGTATGTGTATTATTTATAACTAGGACAGTTTAATATCTCATGTGTTTCCTGTTATAACTTTGTGAAATAAATGTACAATAACCGAATTCATCTCGGTGTCATTTCGGTAGTTAGGTAACACCATGTCACTTGTATATACACTACTGGCCATTAAAATTGATACACCACTAAGATGACGTGCTACAGACGCGAAATTTAACCGACAGGAAGAAGATGCTGTTATATGCAAATGATTAGCTTTTCAGAGCATTCACATAAGGTTAGCGCCGGTGGCGACACCTACAAATGTGCTCACTTGAGGAAAGTTTCGAACCGATTTCTCATACACAAACAGCAGTTGGCCGACGTTGCCTGGTGACACGTTGTTGTGATGCCTCGTGTAAGGAGGAGAAATGCGTACCATCACGTTTCCGACTTTGATAAAGGTCGGATTGTAGCCTATCGCGATTGCGGTTTACCGTATCGCGACATTGCTGCTCGCGTTGGTCGATATCCAGTGACTGTTAGCAGAATAAGGAACCGGTGGGTTCAGGAGGGTAATACGGAACACCGTGCTGGATCCCAACGGCCTCGTATCACTAGCAGTCGAGATGACAGGCATCTCATACGCATGGCTGTAAGGATCGTGCAGTCACGTCTCGATCCCTGAGTCAACAGATGGGGACGTTTGCAAGACAACAACCATTTGCACGAATAGTTGTACGACGTTTGCAGCAGCATGGACTATCAGCTCGGAGACCATGGCTGCGGTTACCCTCGACGCTGCATCACAGAAAGGAGCGTCTGCGATGGTGTACTCAACGACGAACCTGGGTGCAAGAATGACAAAACGTCATTTTTTCGGATGAATCCAGGTTCTGTTTACAGCATCATGATGGTCGCATTCGTCATTGGCGACATCGCGGTGAACGCACATTGGAAGCGTGTATTCGTCATCGCCATACTCGCGTATCAACCGGCGTGATGGTATGGGGTGCCATTGCTTACACGTCTCGGTCACCTCTTGTTCGCACTGACGGCACTTTGAGCAGTGGACGTTACATTTCAGATGTGTTACGACCCGAGGCTCTACCCTTCATTCGGTCCCTGCGAAACCCTACATTTCAGCAGGATAGTGCACGAACGCATGTTGCAGGTCCTGTACGGGCCTTTCTGGATACAGAAAATGTTCGGCTGCTGCCCTCGCCAGCACATTCTCCAGATCTCTCACCAATTGAAAAGTCTTGTCAATGGTGGCCGAGAAACTGGCTCGTCACAATGCGCCAGTCACAACTCTTGATGAACTGTGGTATCGTGTTGAAGCTGCATGGACAGCTGTACCTGTACACGCCATCCAAGCTCTGTTTGACTCAATCCCCAGACGTATCAAGGCCGTTATAACGGCCAGAGGTGGTTGTTCTGGGTACTGATTTCTCAGGATCTATGCACCCAAATTGAGTGAAAATGTAATCACATGTCAGTTCTAGTATAATATATTTGTCCAATGAATACCCGTTTATCATCTGCATTTTTTCTTGGTGTAGCAATTTTAATGGCCAGTAGTGTAGATTAACCAAGGCTATCAGCCATACTTATGTTGAGGGACATTATCTCTTATGCAGTTCAGTGGTGCAAGTCTTCTTTTAAATAGCAGGTAGCCTCCGATGAGCCAACAGGCAATAGGATATACTCCATTATGTTGTATTAATCATTGATGCCCAGGTGTCAGGTGACCCTTGCATTGAATTACAGTATTAACAGAATCAAGTGGCAGCAGACATAGTCCCCCTATAGTAACAAAATATATTCATTAGGTGACCCTGACACGAGATTATTCTTTATTAATAAATAACTTTCAATCAACTTACCCTTCCAGGTTGATTCATCAGTACTAATAGTTATTTTCACCATAATATGTAGTGCCAACAGTGACGTACGGAAGAAATGGTGTTACAGGATCGGGGAGTCTTTCGTGGTTATAGTGTATTCCCCTTATTGCACTTAAGAAAAAGCTAAATTCGGGATGATATAAACATCTTCTACTACATTGTGTACTACTTACAGTAGAGGAACGGTTCAGAGATAAATACTGTTTGTGTTAGCATGGCAGTTCCAGAAGGCTTTTGATACCGTTCTTCACAAGCGACTATTAATCAAATTGCGTGCATATGGAGTATCGCCTCAGTTGTGTGACTGGATTCGTGATTTTTCTCTCAGAGAGGTCACAGTTTGTAGTGATAGACGGTAAATCATCGAGTAGAACAGAAGTGATACCTGGCGTTTTGTTCCTGATTTACATAAATGATCTAGGTGATAATCCAAGCAGCCCCTTTACATAGTTTGCATATGACGCTGTAATTTACCGTCTAGAAAAATCATCAGATGATCAATTCCAATTTCAAAATGATCTAGAGAGAATTTCTGTACGGTGCGAAAGGTGGCAATTGGCTCTAAACAAAGAAAAGTGGGAGGTCATCCACATGAGTACTAAAGGTAATCCGATAAATTCTGGATATACGATAAATAACACAAATCTAAGGGCTGTCAATTCTACTAAATACCTAGGAATTACAATTACGAGCAACTTAAATTGGAAAGACCACATAGATAATATTGTGGGGAAGGCGAAACAACGTTCCCACAACAAATACACTATATGATCAAAAGTACCCAGACACGTAGCGCCCTCCATCGGTAATGCCAGAATTCAATATGGTGTTGGCCCACCCTTAGCCTTGATGACAGCTTCCAATCTCGCAGACAAACGTTCAATCAGGTGCTGGAAGGTTTCTTGGGGTACCGCAGCACATTCTTCACGGAGTGCTGCACTGAGGAGAGGTATCGATGCCGGTAGGTGAGGCCTGGCACGAAGACGGCGTTCCAAAACATCCCAAAGGTGTTCTATAGTTTTCAGGTCAGGGCTCTGTGCAGGCCAGTCCATTACATGGTTGTTATTGTCGTGTAACCACTCCGCCACAGGCGAGCGTTATGAACAGGTGCGCGATCGTGTTGAAAGATGCAGTCGCCATCCCCGAATTGCTCTTCAACATTGGGAAGCAAGGAGAGCAAGCCCCCTTCACGAAAAACACGACAACACCATAACACCACCGCCTCCGAATTTTACTGTGGGCTCTACACACGCTGGCAGATGACGCTCATCGGCATTCGCCATACCCACAACCTGCCATCGGGTTGCCACATTGTGTACCGTGATTCCTCACACCACACAGCGATTTTACACTGTTGAATCGTCCAATGTTTACACTCCTTACACCAAGCGAGCCGTCGTTTGACATTTACCGGTGTGATGTGTGGCTTATGAGCAATCGCTCGATCATGAAATCCACGTTTTCTCACCTCATGCCTAATTGTCATAGTACTTGAAGTGGATCCTGATTCAATTTGGAATTTCTGTGTGATAGTCTGCATACATGTCTGCCTATTACACATTACGACCCTCCTCAACTGTCGGCTGTCTGTGTCTCTTTTCTGCTGTATGTGTCCCTTCACGTTCCCACTTCACTGTCACATCGGAAACAGTGGACCTAGGGAAGTTTAGAAGTGTTGAAATCTCTCATACACGTACAGACGTATGACACAAGTGACACCCGATCACATGACCACGTTTGAAGTCCGTGAGTTGCGCGGAGCGCCCCATTCTGCTCTCTCACGATGCCTGATGACTACTGAGGTCGCTGATATGGAGTATCTGGCAGTACGTGGCAGTACCACACACCTGATATGAAAAAGATATGTTTTTGTGGGTGTCCGGATATTTTTGATCACAAAGTATACGACTGAAAAATATATCGTGAAAAGAAACCTAACCCTCCGTGCTGTGAAAGGTCACGTAATTTGCTGTCACATAAATGAAGAGCAACTGTGAGACGTCAGTCGCATCTAACCATAATCCAGAATGACGTCGACTGAATAAGCCCATCTTCAGATGGGCGGGACCACATGTTGCCAAGGTTGTTTCGCTATGCTGCAGAAGTTTCGCTGGTAAACTCTTACACAGTCTTCATATAGTCCCGACTCTCCCCATGTGATTTTCATTGTTTTGAAGCCGTAAAGACAGACATTGATGGCCGTCGATTTGCTTTGGGCGAAGAGAGGTACCTGCGATCATGGTTCGTTAGACAACAGCAGACATTTTTCCACGAAGACATTGGCCGTCTAATCTCCCTGCAGGATATTTATATTAACAGTTATGGCGATTAATTTTCAAATAATATACAGTTTACTTACTTTTTTCTATCTACCTCGTTTTCATTTGCTGCCTGTTACAGTAAGCGAAACCTTTTTTCCTTTCGGAAAGCTCGTAAGGGTCTGAAAGTGCGGGTAAAGTTTGTAGCAAGCCACTAATTGCTCTCGTTCTCAAATAATGGATGAACATATTCTGGGTATTTGCGCGCGGTTCGTCACTCTCCTTTGTGAGGTATGTGCTTCTAAATTCCACAGCACTTATTTCCAGATCTTCTGCAGGACCCTTGTTTCGACACTGTTTTCCTGAGTCCATTTCGTCACTACTCGTTATGCACTACAGCAAAACTCTGTGTGATTCTGTCAGTGTGATACTCCCATGTCCTTCATGCTAATTATTCTACCTTTCCCGTGTCCCAAAGACGTCGATAAATTGCGCTTCCATGTCCTCCGGGTGTGTTGTATTGCAATGCCCACCTAAAAACTTTCAGCACTGGGACACACCCATTAGTCATCGTGTAGTCACACTATTCTTACTCTGTAGGAACGGCTTCTTTCTGATTTGGATATACTGGCAATAAACTATCACGAGGATGATATTCTAACCAAAATAACCCACAGACATGGAACTACTGGACTATCAGCTTGGTAGCGTCGGTCAAGGTGTTCGTGATGTAATAGTTTTCAATATGTGTCAGTGTATTTCAATTTTTCATCATCCAACGTCTACTCAACTAAATTATTCTTACTGGTATAAAATTAACGTCTTCATTATTGCCATAGCGCATAGAGGGCGTTGCAAAACGTAACGGACAAACATCGAGAGGTTGAAGAGGGTGTCCTGAGGAACAAATCGAGGATAGAAATCCACGTCCGGAAACGTCAAGCAACGACGCTACAGGGCGTCGAAGTTAAAGGTGCCACCGCCTGCCCCTAGGGCGCCACTTCGGCAGCAAACGTGACTTTTTACGCCAACGGATCTTTGTACGCTGACGGATAGTAGGCGGAACGTGTCGCAATTGTTTTATTTATTCAGTGATCACGGCTGGTTGCCACGATAGCCAGTGGAGAAGATAGAGCTTTCTGCTGCGTGGAAAGGCCTTACCTATCATGAATTCGCTGCTCTGTTGCCTTGATGGATGACGGTTTCGGACACTGATTTCAACCCGCAGTTTCTTTTTCTCCTGGAACACTCTCAAATCTTCTGTGTTTTTAGTATAAAGGAGATGTTGTAGCTGACAATCTGAAAGTTTTTACAGCACAACTTTTATTTACAGGAGTCTACAAAAACGAAAAGTCACAATCACAAAGCCAGTAAGAATTTCCTACTAGGGGTAACAAAAGATAACTTCTAAGTTTCTCACAAGAGTCCGTGGTTACAGACACTTACACTCAAATCCAAATCCTATTCCGATGGCGAAGATGTAGTCTTCCGTGGAGACGTCCTGGATGTCGGTATTCGGCGTCAAATGACGTCCGGTGCTGGTTCTAGCCTTTAAATAGTATTGGCTAGCCAATCAGATGTTGGTGTAGTAATACTTCCTGCAAGCCATCTCGAACTCCCTCTACAGGAAGTAGTACGCGAGAATGTCTGTTTCCAAAACAGCCGATGTTTACCATTCCTTACGCTTTGGGCGTAGACAACCTCGGTGCTGTGTGGTGTTAGATGTGTGCCGGCCCGCAGGAGCTAGCTTGGCGACGGCGTAACAGGAGGAAAACAAACCGCAGATGGAAACCTGTGTCTAAAACCGTCATTCACTGCGGCAACAGAGCATCACATTCATAGGAGACAAGGCCTGTTTACGTAGCAGCCAATTCTGCCCTTTCCACTAGCGATCGTGGGAACCAGTCGCGACCACTGAATAACAAACAGCATTGCGAGACGTTCTACCTGCTGTCTATCAGCGTAAAAAGTCACGTTTCCCGCCGAAAGGGTGACCTAGCGGCAGGTGCTGGTGTCTGAAACTTCGACGTTCTGTAGCGTCGATGGATGAGGTTTCAAGATGCGAGTTCTTTCCCCAAATTTGTTCCTCAAGACGCCCTCTACAAACCGTCGAAGTTTCTCGGTATTCTTTTGGAACACCCTGTATATACACTACTGGCCATTAAAATTGCTACACGAAGAAGAAATGCAGATGATAAACGGGTATTCATTGGACAAATATATTGTACTAGAACTGACATGTGATTACATTTTCACGCAATTTGAGTGCATAGATCCTGAGAAATCAGTACCCAGAACAACCACCTCTGGCCGTAATAACAGCCTTGATACGCCTGGGCATTGAGTCAAACAGAGCTTGGATGGCGTGTACGGGTACAGCAGCCCATGCAGCTTCAACACGATACCACAGTTCATCAAGAGTAGTGACTGGCGTTTGTGACGAGCCAGTTGCTCGGCCACCATTGACAAGACTTTTCAATTGGTGAGAGATCTGGAGAATGTGCTGGCCAGGGCAGCAGCCGAACATTTTCTGTATCCAGATAGGCCCGTACAGGACCTGCAACATGCGGTCGTGCATTATCCTGCTGAAATGTATGGTTTCGCAGGGATCGAATGAAGGGTAGAGCCACGGGTCGTAACACATCCGAAATGTAACGTCCACTGTTCAAAGTGCCGTCAATGCGAACAAGAGGTGACCGAGACGTGTAAGCAATGGCACCCCATACCATCACGCCGGTTGATACGCCAGTATGGTGATGACGAATACACGCTTCCAATGTGCGTTCACCGCGATGTCGCCAAACACGGATGCGACCATCATGATGCTGTAAACAGAACCTGGATTCATCCGAAAAAATGACGTTTTGCCATTCCTGCAGCCAGGTCCGTCGTTGAGTACACCATCGCAGGCGCTCCTGACTGTGATGCAGCGTCAAGGGTAACCGCAGCTATGGTCTCCGAGCTGATAGTCCATGATGCTGAAAACGTCGTCGAACTGTTCAGGCAGATGGTTGTTGTCTTGCAAACGTCCCCATCTGTGGACTCAGGGATCGAGACGTGGCTGCACGATCCGTTACAGCCATGCGGATAAGATGCCTGTCATCTCGACTGCTACTGAAACGAGGCCGTTGGGATCCAGAACGACGTTCCGTATTACCCTCTTGAACCTACCGTATTCTGCTAACAGTCATTGGATCTCGACCAACGCGAGCAGCAATGTTGCCATACGATAAACCGCAATAGTGATAGGCTACAATCCGACCTTTATCAAAGTCGGAAACGTGATGGTACGCATTTCTCCTCCTTACACGAGGCTTCAGAACAACGTTTCACCAGGCAACGCCGGTCAACTGCTGTTTGTGTATGAGAAATCGGTTGGAAACTTTCCTCATGTGAGCACGTTGTAGGTGTCGCCACCGGCGCCAACGTTGTGTGATTGCTCTGAAAAGCTAATCATTTGCATATCACAACATCTTCTTCCTGTCGGTTAAATTTCGCGTCTGTAGCACGTCATCTTCGTGGTGTAGCAATTTTAATGGCCAGTAGTGTATGATGACTGGATAAGACATTAGGCTTAACCCTAAAAGAGCAGACTGGTTACTCGTAGCTGCACATAAAGCTACACGTCTTCACTGGGCCAAAAACACAAAAACTGGATACTAGCTGACTGGAGGCGAGTAGTGTGGTCCGAAAAGTCCTGTGTTTGCCTCTTTCCAAATAATACGAGGCACCGATTGCTCTATATCCCTCCGATGCATTTAACACGCAATGTGTGGAGAGTGGAGTTCAGGTCAGAGGAAGTAAAATATTATATCTGATTTTTGGGCTCTCTTCTCCGTTCGATCTGGAATGTTTCGTAATTGTGCAATGTGCGTTTGTTGTAGCTGCACAGTCTTATTAAAAGATGCTTGTTTGGTAACTCTATGAAGATAACTTTGAAGTTGGGTCTGAGCACGGATCTGTTTGGCAGATTTCCGTTGATGAGACGATGAATATCTGTTTTGCTTCGGTGACTAAGGTTGAAGGCATTCAACATAAAATGACCGAGAGGTGGACGTGCTTGGTCACTTGTAATTTCAATAGCTTTATTGCACAAAAGTACACAAGATAGATATAATGTGGAGGGAGTTTTCAAGGAAGTTGTGGGTGAGAGATGCAGCGGCGCGATGGATAATCGGAGATACAATTAACTGACGGAATTGTGTAGTGCCCAATTCTCCGGCCTAGAGGTTTTCGAAGTTCTTTTTTTCTGTCTGTTCTTAGTTCCCCGATTATGGAGCTACGACAACACACTAGATTCTTACGCTACAATGGTACACACAACGTAGGAAGTTACAGGTAAAAATTACTGGAAAAAGCAGAATGCCCGCACGACTTACTCCCTTAAGCTCCTCTCAGGGGTCTCGCCTGAAAACTGTAGCAGCTCTGTAACTTAAATACAGGATGATCAATCGTTAACGAAACCGCTTTCGCGGCGTGTGGCTGGCTGGCGTGGCCGGCTGCTGTGTCCGTGCCGCGGGTGACAGGAGGTCCGGAGATAATACAGTACGACTTGTCGCGTTTAAAAATGTTTCAAATGGCTCTGAGCACTGTGGGACTTAACTTCTGAGGTCATCAATCCTCTAGAACTTAGAACTACTTAAACTTAACTAACATAAAGACATCACGCACATCCATGCCCGAGGCAGGATTCGAACCTGCTAAGGTAGCGGTCGCGCGGTTCCAGACTGTAGCGCCTAGAACCGCTCTGCCACTCCGGCCGGCTTGTCGCGTTTAATATGGCTCTAAGCACTATGGGACTTAACATCTGAGGCCATCAGTCCCTTAGACTTAGAACTATTTAAACCTAATTGACTTAAGGACATCACACACATCCATGCCCGAGGCAGAATTCGAACCTGCGGCCGTAGAAGCAGCGCGGTTCCGGACTGAAGCACCTAGGCCGCTCGGCCACAGCGGCCGACCTTGTCGCGTTAATTGTTTCTAAGATACAAAACAAACACTCGAAAAGAAAAATAAGTTACTCACGCATTAAGCAGGGAGATGCTGGAACTGCCGCCCTTCGTTCTTCAAGCATTTGTGACACCTACTTAGGAAATTGCTCATTACGCTCTCTAGTCCCCTCTGAGAAACGGCAGCAATTTATTGACGAATGATAGTTTTTATGTTCACCTAAAAGTTTCATGATTTGATCTGTACACTTTCTCTTTTAATGCACTCCAGAGATGGGGTCAAATTGGGTGAACGAGGAGGCCATATGTTGTTAGTGGTAACTATCTTCAAACAGACCGCAAACTTACCGTAATGAGACGCTGGTTGTATATGCCTGGGCAGGGTACTAGTGAAAGGTCGCGAAAGCACATTCTGTCTCAGTTAATTCACCAAAATTGTACCGTTAATTATTTACCTGAAAAAATAGTGCTTATTATTCTCTCACTGCTAATAGCGCACCATGTTACTCCTATTGTTTTTTATCATGCAGGGGTGCGTTGTGTATTACGTTATGCTTTCCAGAACTCCAGTAACGGTTATTTCGTGAATTAACGTATCCATTTAGGTGGGAACATGATTCGTCCGAAAAGAAAGTTGGGTGAGGGTCAATTTCTTCCTTATGCATCCTATTCAAAATCCATTCACAGAACCGTAAACTTTCTGCAGGGTCTCCCGGTTTAGGTTCTTGCACTGCAGTTATTTAATAGAGCTGTAGCGTCAGTAATGTTGTAGCCATTTGTACAGAGCCATAGGAAATTCCCATTTGCAGAGGAAGACGTCGAACTGATTTTCTAGGAAACCTTTTCCAGAGCATGCCCAATGTTATTCAAAGTTTGTTCTGTGTGCACTGTACGTGGCTGTCTCTTCCCTGTTGCGAACACTTCCCGTTTCGCGAAATTTATTTATCAATCAATGAATCGTACTCCAATTAGGAATATGACCATCAGGAAATTCCTCTTGAAATAATCTCTTTACTGCACGAGCTGTTTCTGTACGCACATAAGAATCATACATGACTATTCTTTGGTGAATATAATACCTGTATTTCGCAATTTCACTTGAAACACTTTCACTCAATAAACTGTATTTATTTATTGCAAGTTTAAAAACCTGTTATCTGATGTTTTGAAACAGGTCGTATATCTTGCGGTTTTCGTTTGTCTTTTTTGTAGCTTTTTGTAGCAATACAGTGTGTTGCGTCGCCTAACAAACACGCGCTACCTGTGCAAACAAAGGCCACTCAGCGGAGGGGAAATACACTCTCCGCCAGCTCCTGCGCTGGCTGGCTGCCGGCAGGGCAACAAAATCCACGCCAGGCAGCCGTGTTAACGCCCAGGGCGAATTTTGCACAATGGCAAGAAAGAGAGGAGACGGGGGATACTTGCATCGTGAGACATATTACTGCAATACCTGTAGAAGGCCACTCAAGATATTCAGCAGCACAAGTGGCAACGATCAGTCACAGGTACGGGTGTCAAACGTATTTCACAGCATGCAAGGGCGTCCATACCCGGGGGAAAGGGTGGGGGTGGTTGCGTGGCCCCCTCCTAGCGCTCAGCAAACGAAAAAAAATATAGTGTAGTCAGATATTTTTCTTTGAGGAAAATGATTGAAGAGTCAGGTTTTTAACACGACTGGACATGGAACTGTTTTATGGTTACTTTCAAGTCAGCATTCATCTTCCAAAATATTGGAAATACTCCATACTTGAGCAACCCCCCCCCCCTCTCCTTCTACTAGTTATCGTATGGGCGTTCTTCACAGCACAATATGGTTTGCAATTCCCTTTCCCTGAAAACGCCTTCTTGCGCAAGTCACGTGTTTAACATCAGCTCACTTCCTGCGCAGTGGCTGGTGATTAATGCACTAACCACCTAAGTAAAACGCTACCTGTCAATGTTTTTTTGGTCTCGTATTAATAATTAACATTTATATAACAGACACTGACGTTTTCATTAATATAACAAAGAAACAAAAACAAGCACCGTCCGAACAGCCCTTGAAGACCCAGTGGTACCGACCGGCAGCCATGTCATCCTCAGATCTCAGGCATCATGAGTGGGGCTACGGAGGGGCATGTGGTCAGCACGCCGCTCTCTCAGTTGTTGTCAGTTTTGGTGACCGATGCCGCTACTTCTCAATCGAGTAGCTCCTCGGATGGCCTCGCATGGGTGGAATACTTCTCACTTGCCAACAGCACTCGGCAGACCCAGACGGTGACTCATCCAAGTGCCAGTCAAGCCCGACAGCGCTTATCTTCGGTGATCTGACGTAATCCATTGTTACCACTGCAGCAAGGCCATTGGCATAATAAACATACTATTTACTTTTTAACCTTAGTATGTGACAGAGCTATGTTAATTGTTTCAGAAGAAGTCAGTAATCAACACTGTGAAGGTTAACGACAAACACCTTAGCAGTAATCCAAAATAGATAAATTTTGTAGAAACTATAACAATTATTGTGTTTTTTAATTGCATTCCTGCAGCTCATGCACCAAACCTTTTTTAACTTATACAGTGAATCTACTGCGCTTAAGTATATTGTTTACAGTTAGTAAAGGTTATTACTGTAAGTTACTTTCTCAACCGTTTATTTGCATCAGGACAGGAATAGTTTCCCAAAGTGTTTTTAACAAAGCTCACTGCACAAATTACCTTTCCAGCGAGGTGCTAATAAAAGTACCACTACAAATTGTACGAAATGTGTAATACTTAAGATTGGAAAGTTCCCACGTAAATAAACTTTTAGGAGATATTTTGATTGTGTTCTAGATGATACAACATGATCACTCTACTTCAGTTTATACGATACACTCATCCCGATAAGGAAAGTGTCTGCAAATGAATACTTACTGGCTCTATCATCATTAATGTGGGATGCATGCTGTCAGTTAATTAAAAACCTACTTCTGCAGGCCACTATAGAAACAACTGTGAAACATAACGCAAGACTGCAGTGAGTAAAACAAAAGATGAAACGTATTTCGAGTTTTTAAAATCATGTTAGTCCTTTGATCAGAGGAAAATGCGTATGTTACCTTTAGTTAGAGATCTAAGTGTAATATACTCATATTAAAGCATAGGTAGAGAGCGTAACATGAAAAAAGGTACCATGACGTGCTGATGTAATAAAATTTAAGGGAAGGGTTATAAGGGCGATAAAACTGTTACCATTTAGCCCCAAATTATACAGAATGGACTTACTGTGAGGATAGGAATAAATACTCTCTACAGACGTCGACGAAACAGCTGTCTATTACGGACATCAGCGAACCAAATTTGTATCCGGAGAATGAGTGAAGTATGAAGGATATTCGGAAAGTAATGTCCGGTAGGTCACTTCATGGAAACCAGTGTCAAAATCAAAAAAATATTTTATTTGCAACGACTACTTTTTTACATAGTCGCTGCTTCGACTCAGTCTCGTCATGGAAGGCAGCCGCTTGTCCTTTCCGCCAATTCTCTGCA
This sequence comes from Schistocerca americana, assembly GCF_021461395.2. NCBI lineage: Eukaryota > Metazoa > Arthropoda > Insecta > Orthoptera > Acrididae > Schistocerca > Schistocerca americana. The sequence continues at coordinate 891,180,857 of NC_060130.1, read as the reverse complement.
CTGGTCTGCAGCTCATTGTGTTTGCCAGAACGTTGTCTTCATAGCCAGGGGTTCATATGAATAGATATGAAACTCAGTGGAAGCCATTTACCGGCTTTACTGTGGGTGTGCAAACACTTCCCATCGAAAACCCTGCAGGAGCATCTTCATTGCCCCTCCAGATTGCGGCCGAGAATTGTCAAGAAAAGGAAACGCGTGAAAGTTATGTTATGAGGGCTGCATGACATCAGGCGAAATCTCTCACCAGGTCCTCATACTTGGCGGGAGACACCATTTTCTAGCTGTCTTTACGTGCTCAGTGTGTGCTCAGAACTGAGAAGAGCGACGTGACGCAATTTGCGAGCATATCTGAATTACTGCCCAACATATCTCTGCAAAATTTCATCGGGGTTTCACTGTTGTTCCATTTCGCATTCGTTTAGACCTTCCTTTCCAAATATCCCTCATCTACACAGCGTAGACTGCCGTTATCGACTATACGCAATCTACATTCCTTTCGTCAGCTGCGCCTCATCTTCCACACCATGCTAGGCGGTATTCGGCTGTGTGATCAAAAGCTACTTTGCTCCTTGTGCTCTCGTGGAGACTCAAAACTAATTACTGCAAGTAGAGGATTTTTGGTTCTCACAAACTACATAAAAACAAATATGAAAAGACTATGAAATGTTCACAACGAGCTTACACACTAAATAGTCGTGAAATTTATCTGATGCGTCATTACTCAGCAGAAACTTGTGAAATGAATAACAATGCTGATACTACAGAAATAAATTTCTGTATATGTTCTCCTTGTTTGTTATTGTCGTATGGGGCTAGATTTTAGCGCTCCGTTGGCAGCGAGGTATTAATGGACGGAACCGAATTAAGAAAGGGTAGGGAAAGGCGTCATTAGAGTCCTTGTTGAAAGAACTTTCTCGTTATTTACCTGAAAAAAAATCGGGTAAATTAAATTGGGCTGGTCGGATGTGGATTTGAAACTGGTTTATAACTAACACGAATTCGTTACCACAATAAAAGCGTACATCGTTCGTAATGTTACATATGATACTGACTGCTTTATAAAATCCTTCCTGTCCATCACTTGTCGGGCTATTCGTAGCTACAATGCTCCAATTTCAGGCACTCTAATATCAGCAGCCATCTCTTGCCAATTGTTGTACTGCTGGGAAATGGTAATCAAGGACGAGGATCTTGAACGAAAATAGCGTCGCAGTGCCTTCTGGGAAGTCAATTCTGCTCGCGTGATTGGCTGGCGAGATACTGCTGGCTGACGGTTGGTGACGTGCATAGCGCTGGCCACCCTCTGTGCAGTATGCCAGCTACCTGACGCTGACGTCCGGTAATGGTCACATCCGGGCCAGATCTGAGACGAGATGTTGCCACCAGTTTCTGCGATGGCCACAAAGGGGTGTACGGATGGTAATCTACATACTACAGTATTCTGAAACTACAGCTGTCTAGCCGGCCGGGGTGGCAGAGCGGTTCTAGGCGCAACAGTATGGAACCGCGCGACCGCTACGGTAGCAGGTTCGACTCCTGCATCGGGCATGGATGTATGTGATGTCCTTAGGTTAGTTAGGTTTAAGTAGTTCGAAGTTCTAGGGGGCTGATGACCTCAGAAGCTAAGTTCTCAGAGGCATTTTGAACAGCTGTCTGGCAGAGAGCCATTAATAGATTGGTGCATAAATTCGTAGCGTTTTTGTTTTGTATATTGGTAATCCGGTTACTACGGATTTATTTATCGATTGTCATTTTTATTTGTAGTTCATTGATGTTATTTGAATTTACATATTGTCATTCTGTCATTTGGAGATAATGAGTGGAGCTGTGGACGCTAGGAAGTGAGTGCTAAGTGGAGAAATCGGAATATTTCCGACATGTTCTTCTGTTTGAGTTCAGTAGAGGGGTGACAGCAGCGGAGGCATGCTGAAACGTTTGCGCCGCTTATGGGGATAATGCAGTTGGGCGTAGCACGACGAAAAAATAGTTTTCTCGTTTTATGGAGGATCGTTCTGACATCAGTGACTCTCCACGTTCAGAAGGACCATCGGAGTTTGATGAAGATCGTTAAACGCATTAATCCACAATGATCCACATCAGTGTACTCGAGGACTGGTAAATGTGGTGAATTGTGACCATCCCGCCATTGTGTGAAATTGGCATGCAATGAAGGAAGGTCCAAAAATCGGGTGTATGGGTACCACACGCTCCAAGCCAAAATTACAAAAATCAGCGGGTGGTCATATGTGCATTTCTGCTTGCTCGTCATCAATTGGCTGGTGAACAACACCGACCATTCCTATCCTGTATTGTTACTGGTGACCAGAAATTGTGTCTTTATGCGAACACAAGGGAAGGAAAGGAATGGTTGAACCAAAACAAAGCAGCAGCTTCCCGTACAAAGAGCTACGCGCATCCATAAAAGCTGATGTTACACATCTGGCGAAACAGCGAATGTGTAATGTACTAAGAGGTGTGACCATCACTGCTGAGCCGACCTCGGTGGCCACGCGGTTCTAGGCGCTGCAGTCCGGAACCGCGCGACTGCTACGGTCGCAGGTTCGAATCCTGCCTCGGGCATGGATGTGTGTGATGTCCTTAGGTTAGTTAGGTTTAAGTAGTTGTGAGTTATAGGGGACTGATGACCTTAGAAGTTAAGTCCCATAGTGCTCAGAGCCATTTGAACCATCACTGCTGACATTTATTGTCAACAACAGAGACGTCTTGCAGACGCATTCTGAGAAAGACGACCGGGCAGAAGTGATGTTGCTCCACGATAATGCCCGCCTGCGTTGTGCTAGTCTGACAAAAAACGCTATACAGGAGTAGGGTTAAGTCATTTCGGAACCTCCCTTATTCACCTGATGTTGCGCCCTCACATTTTCATCGTTTCCGCTCTTTACCGAAGAACCTTCAGGAAACTTTCTTTTCGGAAGAAAATGTGCTCAGAAAATGACTCGACGAGTTCTTTGCCTACAAACCACGTGATTTCTTCAGTCGCGGAATCGAAAAGTTACCTCTGCGTTGGCAGACTGTTGTAAACAGTGAAGAAGAATATATTATTGATGACGAAAGTGCCTGTTACGTGTATCTGTTGTGTTTATTAAACTTATGGGAAACCGGTATGAACTTACGCACCAATCCAATATTTTCTTTCGGAACAAAAACATTTCGGTTGTGAAATTATTTAACGTCGATAACACCTTTCACCCTTTTGGGGCATCATCATATTGTCTGCAAAAACAAGAAACCAATCAAGTTGGTACAAATGGAGGTAAAGAGCATGTTCCTGTCTTGCACGGCTATGCAGACAACGCGAACTAAAAAGCAATAAAAACTTACGTAAAAGTAGCTGAATACGCAACCCATCAGTCGTAAAATCACATGTAATGAAAAATAGACACCAAGGTAACCGGATACATTATCTATCCGTCATGAAATATCTTATCCATGAAGTGGAACCAGTGAAAGGAGAGAAACAGCCCAATATCACCGAGAAAGTACAAACATGTGGCGGAAAATTTTTTCACGGGTATCGTTTGTTAACTTGAACACACCAGCCGACCTCGCCTTGGCAGCACAAGATACTGCCACGCTTACAAAACCGTGGTACGAGCCGTACACGGCGCAATATCTGTATTGGCGAGCACACAGACATTACTACGACAAACTGAGATATAGGCGCCGCGTATAGTGCTGCAAGAAGTACCCAGGTGGCGCGCATTACGGGATTAAAACACATTTACGAAAAGCAAAAGTGCGTAAAACTAGTAATTAAAATGCATATAAGCAAACCGATGCACACACATAAAACTCAAAAATAAAATAAAAGTACCGCTGTATAAAGCACAAAGAATAGGTAAAATGATTACACGAAGAGGTCTCCTAAGAGGTTCTTTGGTGTGACGTCACAAGCGCGTGATTGCGTGTGAGATCGCTCTCTAAGTTTTCATCTATTTTTAGGTTTCAGATATATATTTTAACTGTTTTTGTGGTAATATTTACTATATAAGTGACTTATTAGTGGTTTCTTCATTCACCTCTGCATTTCTTGTGTTGTGGCCTGATATTTGTGAGTGTTTCGTATCGAGCAACTTAACCTCTTACCCGTGTTTACATTCCGCGCTGACCAGTTGCAGCTGTAGCGGCGCATCGAAAGCTAAGTACTAATTAATTGTTTGTGTATAGTAGTTTATTTAGGAACTTTAGTGGTCTTCAACCGGTGTTCTTGGTGTTTTCCGGTGAAATAACTTCAGAAGAAATTTTTGCGAGCTGCTTTCAGTTTCGTTACTGTCATTAGACGTTTGATTTTCTTTCTGTGTTAGTATTTTGTTATATTCTCATTTGTTGAGGATTAATACTGTCAATAATAGTAGTTACTTCCCTTGTAGAGCAAGTTTGTGATAATTGTAGTCACTTTTTATTGTAGTAGCGGAACTTAGATAAAGTTGTTTTCTTGTTTCAATAATTGTAAAATTTTACCATGAGTGAGAAGTGTGGGCTTTGCCGTAGGTTCGTGAGTAGTGGATTGCGGTGTGAGACTTGTTCGAAGTATTTTCACTGGGGGGAATGCAGTGGGGAAGCCAGTGGGCATTCTGGTGAGATCCTCTCCTGGAACTGCAGGTTATGTAGCAAGAGTAAGTTGATAGAGGAGCAGGAGCGTAAGATCTGTGCCCTTCAGGTGCAGTTGAAAAACGCACAGGAGGAGCTAGATAGGATGAGGAGGAAGAAGGGGGTTGGGGAATGGGAGCTGGCTGTTGGCAAGAGATCTGCTAGGAGAAGGAGATTTTCAGATAGTTTTACTATTGGTGTTTGTAATAGATATGACCAACTGTCAGAGTCTAGTGGAGAGGAATCTCTAGTAGCTGTAGATGTAGGAAGTATGCAGCAGACCTCAGCAATTACGGTGGCTAGGACAGTTGTAAAGTCTAAGAGAAAGAAGAAGGTTCTGCTGTTAGGTAGTTCTCATGGTAGAGGTGTAGGCCAGCAGTTGCAGGAAGTTTTGGGGAGTGAGTACCAGGTCACCAGCATTGTGAAGCCTAATGCAGGATTGGCTCAGGTGACTTTTAACATAGGGGGGTTATGTAGGGATTTTACTAAAGAGGATCAGGTAGTGATTGTGGGTGGGGCTGGTAATAGTATTGATAGGGATGGGGAGTATGACATAGATGGTGACCTGGAAAAGATAGCCACTCAGACTGGCAACACGAATGTGCATTTCGTGGAACTGTTTCAGCGTCACGATCGGCCTCATCTTAATACAGTCGTCAGGCGTAATAACATGAGACTTGGGGGTGCGCTGATAACGGAAGGCATGAGTCACATTTCAGTGGTGTCGGTGGAGTCTATCAGTAGGACGGGTTTCACTAGACATGGCCTGCACCTCAACAGGTATGGGAAGGGGAGGTTGGCAAAACTTACAGGTGACAGCATAGGTGGGGGTGGTGGGATCACTCATGGGAAAATTCCGGTAGTTGTGGGTGTTAGAGCTGTACCTTTTTTAGATTGAAGTCAGCTGATAGGTATTCCTGCTTAAGGGAAGTCTCTCTAACAAAGAAACCACTTTCTACAAAGCTTGGGTATCCGATTAATGAGGGAATTAGTATATTTCATCAAAATATACAAGGTATTAGAGATAAAGTTAGTGAACTGCTTATAGATGTTGACTCTGAAATTATTGGTATATCTGAACACTTCTTAAATAAGGAGATAATTCAGAGGCTTCCTTTACCAGGATACAGGTTGGCTGGCAGCTTTTCTAGGAGCTCTTTGCGGTGTGGTGGAGTAGCCATGTATGTGAAAAACGGTATCCCATTTGAGTCAATTGATGTTTCAAAGTACTGCACTGAAAAGGTGTTTGAGTGTTGTGCAGGTGTGGTTAAATTTAGTGGAGCTAAACTTCTTACTGTTGTTATTTATAGATCCCCAGACTCCGATTTCACAACTTTTTTGCTAAAGCTAGAGGAGGTTCTTGGTTCACTTTATAGGAAATACAAAAAGTTAGTTATATGTGGTGACTTCAATATTAATTGTATAAGTGATTGTGCAAGGAAAAGGATGCTGGTAGACCTCCTTAATTCATATAATCTTATGCAAACCGTATTCTTTCCAACGAGAGTGCAAGGGAACAGTAGAACAACCATAGACAATATTTTTGTTCATTCGTCATTATTAGAAGGGCATTCTGTTAGCAAAAAGGTGAATGGCCTTTCAGATCATGATGCACAAATTTTAAGTCTAAAAGATTTTTGTGCTGCAACACATGTTAAATATAGTTACCAACTTTTTAGGAAAGCTGATCCAGTTGCTGTACAGACTTTTGTAAACCTTATCAAGGAACAAGAGTGGCAAGATGTTTATAGTGCTGATACAGTAGACGATAAATATAATGCTTTCCTCAAGACTTTTCTCGTGCTCTTTGAAAGTTGTTTTCCGTTAGAACGTTCAAAACAGGGTACTAGCACAAACAGGCAGCCTGGGTGGCTGACTAAAGGGATAAGAATATCTTGTAGAACAAAGTGGCAATTATATCAAAACGTTAGAAACAGTCAAAATCTAAATGCAGCAGCCCATTACAAACAGTATTGTAAGGTGCTTAAAAAAGTTATTAGGAAGGCAAAAAGTATGTGGTATGCAGATAGAATAGCTAAGTCTCAGGATAAAATTAAAACCATATGGTCAGTCGTAAAGGAAGTGGCTGGTCTGCAGAGACAGGTCGAGAATATAGAATCAGTGCGTAGTGGGGATGTCCGTGTTACTGATAAGTCGCATATATGTACAGTACTTAATAATCACTTTCTGAATATAGCAGGTGAACTAAATAGAAACCTAGTCCCAACAGGGAATCATATAGCGCTCTTAGAAAAAAGTGTTCCGAGACTGTTACCTGAAATGCTCCTCCATGATACTGACAAGAGGGAGATTGAGTTAATAATTAAATCACTAAAGACCAAGAACTCTCATGGATATGACGGGGTATCTAGCAGAATACTGAAGTATTGTTCCACGTATGTTAGCTCAGTACTTAGCCATATCTGTAACTTTTCCTTTAGGAGTGGTCGGTTTCCTGACCGATTAAAGTACTCGTTAGTGAAGCCAATTTATAAAAAGGGAGACAGGGATAATGTTGACAATTATAGACCTATTTCTATGCCATCGGTGTTTGCTAAAATTATCGAGAGGGTTGTATATACAAGGTTACTGCAGCATTTAAATTCACATAATTTGCTGTCAAATGTACAGTTTGGTTTTAGAAATGGCTTAACAACTGAAAATGCTATAGTCTCTTTTCTCTGTGAGGTTTTGGACGGATTAAATAAAAGGTTGCGAACGTTAGGTGTTTTCTTTGATTTAACGAAGGCTTTTGACTGTGTTGACCATAAAATATTACTGCAGAAGTTGGAACATTATGGAGTAAGGGGAGTAGCTTACAATTGGTTCGCCTCCTACTTTAAGAACAGAAAGCAGAAGGTAATCCTCCGCAATATTGAGAGTGGTAATGATGTTCAGTCCCAATGGGGCACTGTTAAATGGGGCGTTCCCCAAGGGTCGGTGCTGGGGCCACTGCTGTTCCTTATTTATGTAAATGATATGCCTTCTAGTATTACAGGTGATTCAAAAATATTTCTGTTTGCTGATGACACCACCTTGGTAGTGAAGGATCTTGTGTGTAATATTGAAACATTATCAAATAATGTAGTTCATGATATAAGTTCGTGGCTTGTGGAAAATAATTTGATGCTAAATCACAGTAAGACTCAGTTTTTACAGTTTCTAACCCACAATTCAACAAGAACTGACATTTTAATCAGACAGAATGGGCATGTTATAAGCGAAACGGAACAGTTCAAGGTCCTAGGCGTACGGATAGATAGTAAGCTGTTGTGGAAAGCCCATGTTCAGGATCTTGTTCAGAAACTAAATGCCGCTTTATTTACCATTAGAACAGTATCTGAAATAAGTGACATTTCAACACGAAAGGTAGTATACTTCGCATATTTTCATACGCTTATGTCATATGGTATTATTTTTTGGGGTAATTCTTCTGATTCAAAAAGGGTATTTTTGGCTCAAAAACGGGCTGTTCGAGCTATGTATGGTGTAAGTTCGAAAACCTCTTGTCGACCCCTATTCAATAGTCTGGGAATTTTGACATTGCCCTCACAGTATGTATTTTCTTTAATGTCGTTTGTTGTTAGCAACATTAGCTTATTCCCAAGAGTTAGCAGCTTTCACTCAGTTAATACTAGGCAGAAATCAAATCTGCATGTGGAATGCACTTCCTTGACTCTTGTGCAGAAAGGAGTGCAGTATTCTGCTGCATCCATTTTCAATAAGCTACCACAAGAACTAAAAAATCTTAGCAGTAGCCCAAACACTTTTAAGTCTAAACTGAAGAGTTTCCTCATGGCTCACTCCTTCTATTCTGTCGAGGAGCTCCTGGAAGAGATAAAAAATTAAGCAAATTCCAGTGTTACATTCTTGATTTTCTTTATTTAAACTAACGACTTGTCGCCTGAATATGTTTCTTATATTTCATTTTATCTGTTTCTACAATCGTGTTATAATATCATGTATTGACTCGTTCCATGACCATGGAGACTTCTCCTAAATGTGGTCCCACGGAACAATAAATAAAAAAAAAAAAAAAACAAGGAATCAAAATGTGTTATTCAAACTCCGTCACAAGAAGTAAAACAGCTAAAATTTAGAGTACATTCATAGCGTATGCATTCTGAATCGATAAAACTTCAAGTTACCAGGATGGGGGCAATCTTAAAAATCGCAAACAAGAGACAAAAATATTCTTAGTCATTAAAATAAAGTTATAAAATGTAAAGAGGTAATGCCATCTCCAATAAAAAACCATTATAAAGCTCCCTTTAAAATTTGGTTCCATTAACTTCCCACACAAAAACAAATCGATAGTGATGCTGTCGATATAAAATTTGAAATGCAGTACCGAAAACAATGCGTACAGATAGACAGGAAGTGTCAATGACATGCATCGCTCATGCCGCCCAAGGCCCACTACTGCAATGGATCACCGCTACCTACAGATCGTGGCTCGGAGGAACCATAACAGCAACGCCACCATGTTGAATAGTGCTTTTCGTGCCGCCACAGGATGTGGTGTTACGACTCAAACTGTGCGCAGTAGGCTGCATGATGCGTAACTTCACTGCCGACGTCCATGGCGAGGTCCATTTTGCAACCACGACACTATGCAGCGCGGTACATGTGGGCCCATCAACACGCCGAATGGACCGCTCAGGACTGTCATCACGTCCTCTTCACCGATGAGTGTCGCATATGCCTTCAACCAGACAATCGTCGGAGACGTGTTTGAAGGCGACGCGGTCAGGCTGAACGCCTTAGACACACTATTCAGAGAGTGCAGCAAGGTGGAGGTTCCCTGCTGTTTTGGGGTGGCATTATGTGGAGCAGAGTTACGCCTCTGGTGGTCATGGAAGGCGCCATAACGGCTGTGCTATACGAGAATGCCATCCTCCGACCGATAGTGCCATATCGGCTGTATATAGGCGAGGCATTCATGGATGACAATTCGCGCCCCCATCGTGCACATATTGTGAATGACTTCCTTCAGGATAACGACATCGCTCGACTAAAGTGGCCAGCGTGTTCTCCAGATATGAACCCTATCGAACATGCCTGGGATAGACTGAAAAGGGCTGTTTATCGACGAAGTGAGGGATCTACGTCGAATCGCCGATGAGGATTTGGAAAATCTGGACCAACAGTGCCGTGATGAACTTGTGGATAGTATGCCACGAAGAATGCAGGCATGCATCAATGCAAGAGGCCGTGCAACTGGGCATTAGAGGTACCGGTGTGTACAGCAGTCTGGACCACCACCTCTGAAGGTCTCGCTGTGTGCTGATACAACATGCAATGTGTGGTTTTCGTGAGCAATAAGAAGGACGGAAATGATGTTTATGTTGTTCTCTATTCCAATTTTCTGTACAGGTTCCGGAACTGCTGGAACTCAGGTGCTGCAAACCTTTTTTTTGTGTGCGTGTGTGTGTGTGTGTGTGTGTGTGTGTGTGTGTGCGCTTCATGATGAATTCGTACAACCTGTTGTGTTGTTGTATTAATAGCAGACTAAGACGACTGGATGAACACGGAAAACAGTAAACAAAAGAGTAAAATTGATGAACTGAATTAAATTTTGAAAACTTCTTCCGATGAATCTGAAAAGAAAAATTTACAATTAGTTATTACTACCAGTTTTTAATTATGGCATTGAGTTACGGACTTAATGGGAAAATCGTTAAAATACGAAGAGTTGACTACTGGGGAACGAAGAGACGCATGTTAGGTTTATCAAGCTGCAACACGGTTGAGGATTAAAACGGTGATCTCGGATCTCTGATCACAAAACTTTTGGTTCTTAGACAATCGATATCGTTCAACAATGGCAAGTTTCAGGCCTGTTTTAATTTCATCGTATGGCAAGGGCCCCCGTCGGGCAGGCCGTTAGCCACGTGCCGCTCTTTCAATTTGACGCCACTTCGGCGACCTGCGGTCGATGAGGATGATAGGATGATGATGACGGCACAACACCCATTCCCTGGCCGGAGAAAAATCCCCGACAAAGCCGGTAATCGAAACCGGGCCCAGAGGATTGACAGTCCGTCACGCTGACCATTCACCTACCGGATCGGACTTCAGGCCTGTAGCAAAACGTGAAAAAATGAAATACAACTGGTAAACCGTTTACATCTTAGAACAATAAAATATGGCGTAATGAAAAGCATTACTTCCACAGATGTGGGAACATGTGCTTCACATGTGGGGAGGCACAGCTGTTTTACAGCATGTCCTAATATAATGAAGCCACAGTGACATCGTCACAAAACACAGTCAAAATCAGCTTTATGTCATCACGCGCTTTTCAAATATGGTGTAAGGTATGCCATAGTGCCGGCGGAGTTACTGTTAATAGCGCTACTTCTTTACTAGAAGCAACACTCTATCTGAAATAATACTGCCACCAGGAATATTGTACTTGCTTTTTAGATCCACTGGTTAAGTGTTTAGAGAACGGTGAAGTGTACTAGAATCTGATTATCCGAATATCCAACCAGTACTGCACCAGTTTTCACCATTTTTTGAATGAAGTGAGCAGCTGTGAATCCACAAATCTATATCCCATTAATTAATACTTGCTTCCTTGCATTCAAACATTATCCATGCATGATATAATACAAACATATACTTCCAGCACGTAAATTAACCCGTATGTGCTCATAACTTCATGGGCAAAAACTTCACAGACCGAAGTCGCACAGCCTGCCACTGTAGCATAGTAAACCACATTCTGAACAAAGTGTTTTGGAGAGATCATTAGTGCAGTGTTTCACTGAAACTACATATTTTCGTAATATATGCGTATAAATATGAAGAACATCAACTACGGCGTCTTAGTTTCTAAGAGCTTCTGTTTCTAGTTTCTGACGCTAATCGCTGGTGAGAGGAGGAAAGTGATGTCACAAAGTTAAATCGTTTTTAACTTTTGTGGCATGGTGTTTTTCCCTCATCTCGCATATTCGTAAAACTTGTCTGGTAATTCCAATAGCTGAGGACAGAGTTCGTTCCAAGACAGATACAGCTCATTTACATGCTTGTTGTTGTTGTTGTTGTTGTTGTTGTCTTCAGTACTGAGACTGGTTTGATGCAGCTCTCCATTCTACTCTATCCTGTGCAAGCTTTATCTCCAAGTACCTACTGCAACCTACATCCTTTTGAATCTGCTTAGCGTATTCATCCCTCGGTCTCCCTTTACGATTTTTACCCTCCACGCTGCCTTCCAGTACTAAATTGGTTATCCCTTGCTGCCTCATATGTCCAATCAACCGAGCCCATCTTCTAGTCAAGTTGTGCCACAAATTTCTCTCCAATTCTATTCAGTACCTCCTCATTCGTTATATGATCTACCCATCTAATCTTAAACATTCTTCTGTAGAACCACATTTCGAAAGCTTCTATTCTCTTCTTGTCTGAACTATTTATCATCCATGTTTCACTTCCATACAGGGCTATGCTCCATACAAGTACATCCAGAAAAAAAAAACCTTCCTGACACTTAAATCTACACTCGATGTTAACAAATTTCTCTTCTTCAGAAACGCTTTCCTTTCCATTGACAGTCTACATTTTATATCCTCTCTACTTCGACCATCATCAGTTATTTTGCCCCTCAAATAGCAAAACTCATTTACTAATTTAAGCGTCTCATTTCCTAATCTAATTCCCGCAGCATCACCCGGTTTAATTCGACTTCATTCCATTATCCTCGTTTTGCTTTTGTTGATGTTTATCTTATATCCTCCTTTCAAGACACTGTCCATTCCGTTCAACTGCTCTTCTAGGTCCTTTGCTGTCTCTGACAGAATTGCAATGTCATCGGCGAACCTCGAAGTTTTTATTTCTTCTCCATGGATTTTACTTCCTACTCCTAATTTTTCTTTTGTTTCCTTCACTGCTTGCTCAATATAAAGATTGAATAACATCGGGGATAGACTACAACCCTGTCTCACTCCCTTCCCAACCACTGCTTCACTTTCATGCCCCTCGACCCTTATAACTGCCATCCGGTTTATGTACAAATTGTAAATAGCCTTTCGCTCCCTGTATTTCGCCCCTGCCACCTTCAGAATTTGAAAGAGAGTATTCTACTCAACATTGTCAAAAGCTTTCTCTAAGTCTACAAATGCTAGAAACGTAGGTTTGCCTTTCCTTAATCTTTCTTCTAAGATAAGTCGTAGGGTCAGTATTGCCTCACGTGTTCCAACATTTCTACGGAATTCAAAATGGTCTTCCCCGAGGTCGGCTTCTACCAGATTTTCCATTCGTCTGTAAAGAATTCGTGTTAGTATTTTGCAGCCGTGACATATTTAACTGATTGTTCGGTAATTTTCGCATCTGTCAACACCTGCTTTCTTTGGGACTGGAATTATTATATTCTTCTTGAAGTCTGAGGGAATTTTACCTGTCTCATGCATCTTGCTCACCAGATGGTACAGTTTTGTCATGGCTGGCTCTCGCCAATGCTATCAGCAGCTCTAAAGGAATGTTGTCTAATCCCGGGTCCTTGTTTCGAGTTAGGTTTTTCAGTGATCTGTCAAACTCTTCACGCCGTGTCATATCTCCCATTTCATCTTCAGATACGTCCTCTTCCATTTCCGTAATACTGCCCTCAAGTACACCACCCTTATATAAACCCTCTATATACTCCTTCCACCTTTCTGCTTTCCCTTCTTTGCTTAGAACTGGTTCTCCATCTGAACTCTTGATATTCGTACAGGTGGTTCTGTATTCTCCAAAGGTCTCTTTAATTTTCCTGTAGGCAGTATCTATCTTACCCCCTAGTGATACATGCCTCTACATCCCTACACTTGTCCTCTAGCCATTCCTGCTTCACCATTTTGCAGTTCCTGTCGATATCATTTTTAGACATTTGTATTTTCTTTCTCCTGGTTCATTTACTGCATTTTTATGTTTTTTCCTATCATAAATTAAATTCAGTATGTTCTGTTTCCCAAGGATTTCAACTAGCCTTCGTCTTTTTACCTACTTGGTCCTCTCCTGCCTTCACTATTTCATCTCTCAAAGCTATCCATTCTTCTTTTACTGTATTTCTTTCCCTCGTTCCCTAATGCTCTCTCTGAAACTCTCTACAACCTCTGGTTCGTTCAGTTTATCCAGGTCTAATCTCCTTAAATTCCCACCTTTGTGCAGATTCTTCAGTTTTAGTCTACAGCTCGTGTCCAGCAGATTGTGGTCAGAGCACATCTTCCCCTGGAAATGTCTTAAAATTTAATACCTGATTCCCAAATCTGTTCTACCATTATGTTATCAATCTGAAACATTCCAATGTCTCCAAGCCTCTTCCACGCATATAACCTTTCACGATTCTTAAAGCAAGTGTTAGCTATGATAAAGTTATACTCTGTGCAAAATTCTACCAGGCGGCTTCCTCTTTCATTCCTTGCCCCGATTCCTTCTTCACCCACTACTTTTCCTTCTCTTCCTTTTCCTACCAATTCCAGTCACGCATGACTACTAAATTTTCGTCTCCCTTCACTATCTCAATAATTTCTTTTATCGCATCATAGATTTCTTCAATCTCTTCATCTGCGGAGCTAGTTGGTATATGAACTTCTACTACTGTGGTAGGTGTGGGATTCGTGTCTATCTTGGCTACAATAATGCGTTCAGTATGCTCTTCGTAGTAGCTTACACGTGTTCCTCATTATTAAACCTACTCCTGCGTTACCGCTAATTGATTTTGTATTTATAACCCTGTTTCACCTGACTAGAGGTCTTGTTCCTCCTGCCACCGAACTTCACTAATTCCCACTATATCTAATTTTAACCCATACATTTCCCTTTTTAAGTTTTCTAACCTACCTGCACGATTAAGGGATCTGACATTCCACGCTCCGATCCGTAGAACGCCAGTTTTCTTTCTCCTGATAACGACATCTGAAACGTCCCCTTAGAAAAATTTATCAATTACTGTGCTGAAAAAACTCTGACGCTCTTTGATTTTCAAACAGCTGAGCAAAACTGAACGTACTCAGACATTTCGCTCTTTACCTATTCTGATCAACACAAAACACACACAATATTTTTAGCTCAACGCAATCTGGCTTTCAATAATCCCTACAAAAAAATGGCCCTGACTAACATTAACCTATGCCTTTCACAAATCACTTACCTCACAAAAATCTTCGTTACTCGAACTACTGCAATACAGCGAGCGCCCCTACTGCCAACTAAATAAAAGATTCAAACTACTGAAGGCACTAACTACTGATAGGCACAGTTAGCAAATGAAAGATTTTGATAGAGAACAAACAATGTATTTACCTTAATAGTGTTCAAAAGTCATAATATATATATATATATATATATATATATATATATATATATATATATATATATATATATATATATATATATAAAAAATCAGTCCATGACATCCAGTCTTACAAATTTACTGTCTCTGACGGACACACGTCCAGATCATCCGCTCTCAAAACTCCGCCATCTCTCCCCCCATATCCACCACTGCCGGCGCGGCTCACCTCCAACTGCGCAACGCTACGCGCTGTTAACAGCCAACTGCCCAACACTACAATATCCAACGACAATGCAAACCAGCCACAGACTGCACGCAGCACAGCCAGTAATTTTCATACAGAGCGCTACGTGGCGTTACCAATAAAAAAACCTATACAGCCTACTAACATAGCCCCCATGCTCCCCACAAAAAATTTTACAAATTGTTTTGGGCACTGGCCAATACAGATTTGAAAAAAAAAATTTCATAACTACAATAACAAAGAAATCAAATGCATACACTTATTTATACAACGTTGGTCAAAAACAAAAATTTTCTCACAGTCCATTCATAACAGTAAAATTGCAGTGTTTTTTTTCTCAAAGTCTGAGTAGTAAAAGAAGCACACGGAAGTAGTTGATTTCCATGCAGTCTTGAAGAAGTAGTGTTGTCCTACCTACGGAAAGACAGTGCTGACTCTTGACATGCAGACAGGTAATGGGCCAGAACAGAGCAAACCCACAGCAGTCAGTCGAAGTTCAAGAATATTGGTCGGTAGGTCATCACAGAGCAAACCACTGTAGTCCTGTTAGGGCTCTGAGCACTATGGGACTCCACTTCTGAGGTCATTAGTCCCCTAGAACTTAGAACTAGTTAAACCTAACTAACATAAGGACATCACATACATCCATGCCCGAGGCAGGATTCGAACCTGTAGTCCTGTTAGAGATTACGGTATTGGTGGGCCACCAGAGGTGCAGACCAACTGCGGTCGTTGTGGAGATAATGGTATTGGTGGGTCATTAAAGGTGCAGACCCACTGCAGTCCTTGTAGAGACGGCCAGCAGCCATCTGTTGCGACTGTGCAGGTGCATGATTACCATCGAAGATTCTTGTGTACAATATAGCAAGTCCATAAACCACCACGCATGCACTCACAAAGTTTTGGAATTGTCCTTAGAACCAGCAATGATGTTAACCAGTCCCTTGCTGAATTATTAACACACATGCAAACACTAACAGTCCCAGCTTTTCACATATTGTGCATATACTATGACCAATAGAAACGTGTGCAGTGAAATGAATGCTTAGAAGTTACTTAATTTGATGAACTGGTGTCAATTACAATTTTATAACATGAGAATACAATAACCAAGGTAAAAAAGAAATCATTAAAGAACATAATAATATAGATAACATTTGTAGTAATACGGGCTTTAAAAAAGAATCTAAATAACATATACGTCAGTGTTACAGGAATTATGACATAAGTAGATACATAAAAGATCAGAATAACTTTTGAAAATGTCTAAACATCTTTACAAAGTAAATAACATATTATTAGAAAAATTCTACAACATAACCCATATCAGCTAAATACATAAAGACAGAAAGAATACAAATACACAAGGGTACACTAACAAATAGAGGAATAACACGAAAGGACAGGGTTCGTTTTCAGTGGAGCATTTGGTACTGCAGTCCAACCCAAAACTTCATTCCATAGATCTTTCCTCTTATTTCAACATTTGTTTCCACCAAAAAAATCCTATCTAAGCATGCTTTCTGTATTTATATGTTCACATATTTCTTACCTCATTATTTATTTCCCATTATCTTACCTCATCATTTATTTCCAAGAAAATCCTACCTAAACCTGTTGTCACTAAACCCTACATTTTTGTTCATATCCTCTTTCAAAATACTTTTTTGGCCAAACCATTTTCTTATAGCTTCTCAATGCATTTCTTCCAATTCATCTCAACTCATTCTCTTATATAGCCTACCCTATCTTACGCTAACTTAAATCTACTGAGCTCAGATGCATTAACTAAGGGACGAGGTAATGCAGCAGCACAAAACAATTAACACGAACAGCAATGACAAAAAAATGCAAATTAGCAAAGCTAGCAGCAATAAATATAAATTAGGAAAGCAAATGCAACATTAGAACTAATGAGCCAATATGCAGCAACAAGAAAAATAAATTAGTAAGACTGGCTTAATACAATGTAAAAATCAGAAGAACTATGCGTGGCAAACAGCAGCAGCAAATGCAATAACTTATATCTAAACATGACAAAACTCAAGCAGAAAAATATTACAATAAAAATGGCCATGTTTAATACCTATGTCACATCTTAGCACTAGAGTGATGCATCACGATAACTTAATCTAGCAGACAAGTTACCAAACGATAAAAAAAATTATTTATGCAATTCCTGTGAAGGGAAATGTCTATTTGTGTTCCCTTTTTTTTAAGAAAGTAGATCATAAAATTATTTACTGGATCTGTAGGCATAAAATATCAATATTAGTACATCTAATAAATTTTATTTTAACCAATGCTGCAGTGCAGCTAGAAACTAGATATTAAACAAAATGAGCAATCTCTCAACTAGAAAGAAAATAGCTCTAAATGTTCATCATTTCATTAGGTATTTTAGTAAATATCATAAATTAAGAGCTCCACAGTGCAATCATATGTTTTCAGGTTTGAGCGTGTCGTATTTGCGATGCTTCCTACAAAGAAATGTCGATAGCTAGGATAATGGCCTCTTTTTTCCTCATCATAATGGCTTTCTTTTTTCAGACGACTATCTCTCAGCTGGGCGCCCAAAACGCATTACGTCAAGGTCACTTACCTTCCTTACTGAAATATTTACGACAGCAGTTTCTGCTACAGTGACAGTCTCATATAAAAATTTCGCAGGTCGAGAATTTGCGTTACAAATGTGTAGAAGCAAAATCCTGTAAATATAAGTGTCCAAAAAATTTTCGCCGGCGTTGTGATGCATTCACGCATTTACACACATTTCATAACTCTTATAAAGTACGATTCTTGGTTTCCAACATCCTTTTTCATAAACCAGAGTCCCTAACCACGACTCACTATTCCTTACTTTATTACACATATACATGTTCGTTGACATTTTTTAAATATTTCATCATAATAAATTTCTCATAGCATCAGCTTATTGATCATAAACATACCTCAACAGCATAATACACAGTCATCGTAATAATATCATAACACCTCAGTCAAATCTCAAAAACGTCGTAGCTTCCTGCAATAATTTCAAAACCTAAAAAATTCACTGCTCATTTAAATAGTGTCATCTACCTCAAACGTACTTTAAAAATCATGATCCCATACCAAATACATCATTCAAAGCTCTCATAGTATCACAATGGTTCCGAAAAATCTGAACAGTTCACACAGTACAGAAAAAATAAAATTTCATAAGTGTGAAGTTATCCAACGGTGTAATTACGTAAACATGTGTCACTGACGTAGTAAAATAAATGTTTGTCTCTCTCAGTTAAGTGATCAGATAGCTGTGTAATTTATGTGTTACAGAAATATGGTACCAATGTGTAAAGCTGTATAAGCAAATACCATATTAGCTAGGGCTCCTTGTGCTTGCCAGACACATGATGCACAAAGTAAGCGTGTACCCCCCTGAAGATTAATGTATTTATACCCTCAGGTGTTACAGATTACAGCAATGGAATTAAATGTCATGGAAAACTTTCTTTGTAATTCAAAAATCTTTAAAAATAAAGGTTTTAAGTACAAAATTAATCACTCAAATGCAAGTCCTGTAGCGCTAAATGTGCGTCTTGCTGTAAGATAATTCTGTGGAAGTGTCGTAGTTATCGTCCTATGTAAGCAAAGTTCTGCTGAAATCAATGTACTCACCTCATCATAAACAAAAGTGAAATGCTTTGCATATAGATATCGTGGCTACTACGCTTATTGCCGTGATGAAGAAAGTACTGTACTGTAACGTATTGTTGTGCTACGGAAAAGGCTGTCTCATTGTAGCTATACCACAAAAGTTACTACTAAAACATGTTTTACTTTCCAGAATAATACAGAAAAACTGTGCAGATATAAAACAGATACATCACAAAAGCGACAATGTAAATTGTGCCACACATTAGTACCGTCGTGATATAATCGTGTAGCTGTCAAAGAGACCAAATACTAAGTCATCTCACAGAAAGTACTTCAAATAAAGAATGTCTTTTCAAGTAAACCAAAATGTTGCATTAAAATCTCATTAGCAGTATATGTTCTAAGTATGTAAGCCTTATAGTCGTTACGTAATCATGCAACTAACAAGCAAGAAAGTACACACACAGTAAAACTGTGTCCTCTGTTCACTATCACAATGCAGTGGTAATTACTCTCTAAATATGTTCCCTAGTTTCTACATTGGATAGTTAGCTTCAAAACATTGTTGCATGATAAGTTTGTAAGTGTGACAACGCCTACTAGTATCGTGAAGTGAAAAATGTTGTAGCAAAGACTAAGTTAAAAAGCAGATTATCTCTCAATAAACGGTTTTACATGTGAAATGTGGTGCAATCCTTTACTCTTCTTAGTACGCAGAGTTTCAACTTCAACGCAATTATCATGTGGTATACGTCGGATCCTGTAAGGTCCATTGTAAATCGGAAAGAATTTGTGACTCGAGTGTTTCTTCTTATGTGACAATGAATGAGCTTTAATGAGAACTTTCTGACCAATATATAATTTCTTTGCATTTACTTTACCGTGTAGTTTTCTCCTTTTGTCTGCTGCAGATTTTATATTTTTAATAGCCAAATCAATTATGCCTTTGTGTCGAAGTTTAGATGTATTCGGGAAAGGTACAAGGTCTCTGATTCTGTTCAGTGGTTCTTCATTCTTCAGTACAAGAATAGGTGGTAAAGCAGTGGAGTCATGAGGCATTTCATTCAGCACGTTTTGAAATAAGTGTAAATATCTGTCCCAATGCTGATGCTTTCTGTGACAATAAAGTCTGCAAAGCTTATTGACTTCTTTCATAATCCGTTCAGACGGGTTACAATGTGGTGAGTACAAAGAAATAAAAACAGGTTTGATTTTATGGTTCCGAAGCATGCGTGACCAAACAGCAGATCTGAATTGCGGTCCGTTATCTGAAATGACTTTACTTACGTGTCCAACTTCACGTAAGAAATTTTTAACAAAGGCGTTGGATACAGACCGTCCAGTGGCTTTACGCACCGGAGTGAAAGAAACAAATTTTGAAGTAAGTTCAACAGCGACTAGAACGTACGAAAATACACTCCTGGAAATTGAAATAAGAACACCGTGAATTCATTGTCCCAGGAAGGGGAAACTTTATTGACACATTCCTGGGGTCAGATACATCACATGATCACACTGACAGAACCACAGGCACATAGACACAGGCAACAGAGCATGCACAATGTCGGCACTAGTACAGTGTATATCCACCTTTCGCAGCAATGCAGGCTGCTATTCTCCCATGGAGACGATCGTAGAGATGCTGGATGTAGTCCTGTGGAACGGCTTGCCATGCCATTTCCACCTGGCACCTCAGTTGGACCGGCGTTCGTGCTGGACGTGCAGACCGCGTGAGACGACGCTTCATCCAGTCCCAAACATGCTCAATGGAGGACAGATCCGGAGATCTTGCTGGCCAGGGTAGTTGACTTACACCTTCTAGAGCACGTTAGGTGGCACGGGATACATGCGGACGTGCATTGTCCTGTTGGAACAGCAAGTTCCCTTGCCGGTCTAGGAATGGTAGAACGATGGGTTCGATGACGGTTTGGATGTACCGTACACTATTCAGTGTCCCCTCGACGATCACCAGTGGTGTACGGCCAGTGTAGGAGATCGCTCCCCACACCATGATGCTGGGTGTTGGCCCTGTGTGCCTTGGTCGTAGGCAGTCCTGATTGTGGCGCTCACCTGCACAGCGCCAAACACGCATACGACCATCATTGGCACCAAGGCAGAAGCGACTCTCATCGCTGAAGACGACACGTCTCCATTCGTCCCTCCATTCACGCCTGTCGCGACACCACTGGAGGCGGGCTGCACGATGTTGGGGCGTGAGCGGAAGACGGCCTAACGGTGTGCGGGACCGTAGCCCAGCTTCATGGAGACGGTTGCGAATGTTCCTCGCCGATACCCCAGGAGCAACAGTGTCCCTAATTTGCTGGGAAGTGGCGGTGCGGTCCCCTACGGCACTGCGTAGGATCCTACGGTCTTGGCGTGCATCCGTGCGTCGCTGCGGTCCGGTCCCAGGTCGACGGGCACGTGCACCTTCCGCCGACCACTGGCGACAACATCGATGTACTGTGGAGACCTCACGCCCCACGTGTTGAGCAATTCGGCGGTACGTCCACCCGGCCTCCCGCATGCCAACTATACGCCCTCGCTCAAAGTCCGTCAACTGCACATACGGTTCACGTCCACGCTGTCGCGGCATGCTACCAGTGTTAAAGACTGCGATGGAGCTCCGTATGCCACGGCAAACTGGCTGACACTGACGGCGGCGGTGCACAAATGCTGCGCAGCTAGCGCCATTCGACGGCCAACACCGCGGTTCCTGGTGTGTCCACTGCGCCGTGCGTGTGATCATTGCTTGTACAGCCCTCTCGCAGTGTCCGGAGCAAGTATGGTGGGTCTGACACACCGGTGTCAATGTGTTCTTTTTTCCATTTCCAGGAGTGTTCATTAGATGTTCTGACAAGGGGTCCCAAGAGATCAACAGCAGCAAATTCTTTTAATTTAGAAGGAATGATAGGAAACAACGGAGCACGATGTGAGACAGTAGATGGTTTAGCCTTTTGACAAAGTTTACAAATAGACAACTCTTCAAATTCTCTTTTCCATATTGTTAAAATAACAAGTCGTCCGAAGCATATGATAACATTTTCGTGGACCAAAATGTGCGTAGCTGAAATGAATGTACCAAATGAGCTTATTAACAAAATCGTCAGGAATGCAAAGTACCCATAGCTTGTAATCAACAGTGCAGCGTTTGAAGAGTATGTTGTTTCTAAGCAGATAATAATGCCGAATCTGAGTGTGCGGCTTTTCATGCCATTTACTTTTGATGTCTTTCCAAATCGGATCTTTATCTTGTTCATGAGCAGTGTCCTTTAAAGATGTGGCGATGAAGTTTTCAAAGGCGACTTTCTGAATGTAAAGAATACTGAAACTTTTCTCGAGGTTGCCTGCCTTCTGTGTTACTTTTCTCAAGCCCAGCCGGTGCGCATGACAGTGCGTCCGCAACAATGTTCTGCTTGCCGGGAATGTAGACTATTGTGAAGTGTATTTCTTGCAGAAACAATGCCCAACGTTTTAACCTGTCATGATTTAATTTTGAAGACTTAAGAAATTGTAATGCACGATGATCACTGGATACTTTTACGTGCTTACCAGAAAGAAAGAAACGGAATTTGTTAAATGCCCAAACGATAGCTAAAGCTTCTAATTCAGTGACGGAATAATTTTTTTCAGATTTGGTTAGCACTCTGCTACCAAAAGCAATGATTTTCTGAACAGTAGTGTCATTTTCTATGGCTACTTGAAATAAATGGGCACCAAGACAGACTTTAGAAGAATCCGTGCTAAGACAGAAACCTTGTGACAGATCTGGATGAGCTAGTATTGGTGCGTTAAGTAATGCTTCTTTAAAAGAATTGAATTCCAACTGTGCTTGTTCGTCCCAGTCCCAAATAGTATTTTTTTCCAGTGAGAAAACAAAGTTTTGGTGTAACTAGAATTTGCATATTCAGAAAACGACGGTAAAAATTTACGAGACCTAGAAAACTGCGGACTTGCTTTTTGTGGATGGAACTGGAATGGTTCTGATTGCTTCTAACTTTTCAGGATCCGGTTGAATGCCTTCAGAAGAAATATGTCCCAAAAATCTCACCTTTGACCTACCGAATTCAAACTTTTCCAAGTTAACTGTAATTCCAGATTCTGTAAAAATACGAGGGCAGTTCAATAAGTAATGCAACACATTTTTTTTCTCGGCCAATTTTGGTTGAAAAAACCGGAAATTTCTTGTGGAATATTTTCAAACATTCCCGCTTCGTCTCGTATAGTTTCATTGACTTCCGGCAGGTGGCAGCGCTGTACGGAGCTGTTAAAATGGCGTCTGTAACGGATGTGCGTTGCAAACAACGGGCAGCGATCGAGTTTCTTTTGGCGGAAAACCAGGGCATCTCAGATATTCATAGGCACTTGCAGAATGTCTACGGTGATCTGGCAGTGGACAAAAGCACGGTGAGTCGTTGGGCAAAGCGTGTGTCATCATCGCCGCAAGGTCAAGCAAGACTGTCTGATCTCCCGCGGGCCGGCCGTGCATAGCTGTGACTCCTGCAATGGCGGAGCGTGCGAACACACTCGTTCGAGATGATCGACGGATCACCATCAAATAACTCAGTGCTCAACTTGACATCTCTGTTGGTAGTGCTGTCACAATTGTTCACCAGTTGGGATATTCAAAGGTTTGTTCCCGCTGGGTCCCTCGTTGTCTAACCGAACACCATAAAGAGCAAAGGAGAACCATCTGTGTGGAATTGCTTGCTCGTCATGTGGCTGAGGGCGACAATTTCTTGTCAAAGATTGTTACAGGCGATGAAACATGGGTTCATCACTTCGAACCTGAAACAAAACGGCAATCAATGGAGTGGCGCCACACCCACTCCCCTACCAAGAAAAAGTTTAAAGCCATACCCTCAGCCGGTAAAGTCATGGTTACAGTCTTCTGGGACGCTGAAGGAGTTATTCTGTTCGATGTCCTTCCCCATGGTCAAACGATCAACTCTGAAGTGTATTGTGCTACTCTTTAGAAATTGAAGAAACGACTTCAGCGTGTTCGTAGGCACAAAAATCTGAACGAACTTCACCTTCTTCATGACAACGCAAGACCTCACACAAGTCTTCGCACCCGAGAGGAGCTCACAAAACTTCAGTGGACTGTTCTTCCTCATGCACCCTACAGCCCCGATCTCGCACCGTCGGATTTCAATATGTTTGGCCCAATGAAGGACGCAATCCGTGGGAGGCACTACGCGGATGATGAAGTAGTTATTGATGCAATACGACGTTGACTCTGACATCGACCAGTGGAATGGTACCGTGCAGGCATACAGGCCCTCATTTCAAGGTGGCGTAAGGCCGTAGCATTGAATGGTGATTACGTTGAAAAATAGTGTTGTGTAGCTAAAAGATTGGGGAATAACCTGGTGTATTTCAATGCTGAATAAAACAACCCCTGTTTCAGAAAAAAAATGTGTTGCATTACTTATTGAAGTGCCCTCATACGTAACTGTTGAGGATGCGATTATGTTGTTCCCATGAGCTTCTGGTATTAGAATATCATCCACATATAAGGTGATGTGACGTTTTAAGAAATCAGGTAATATGGAATTTAGCCCGCGAATGAACGCTGCCGAAGAAATGTTCAAACCAAAAGGAAGTTTCCGAAATTGATATCAAACGCCGAAACAAAGAAAAACTGTGTATTTCCTACATTTTGGTTGAAGTTCGATCTGATAAAAGCTGGATCTGAGAGAAATGGAAGACAACACTTTTACACCATTAAAATTTTAAAGAAGTTCTTCCAACGTTTTCGGCCTTTCGTTTCAGGAATGATGATGGTGTTGATTTGTCTCGAATCTAAGACAAGCCTGATCGATCCATTTTTCTTCTCAACAACATGTAATGGATTATTGTATGAGCTTACTGCAGACTCAATAATGCCCTCGTCAAGCATAGATTGTATTTCTGTTCTAAACACGGTCCCTATAACGTGCTGGAATTACTTATAGTCTAATAAAAAATTTGGTATGCTCACGAACACGATATTGGTATTAAAATCCCTTGATTGTTCCTGTTTTGTGAGTAAAAACTGTGGAATATGCTTGTAAAATCTCAAAGGTCGTGCCTATGAGTGTCATTTCAATTCGCAATTGTCTGAATTTTATTCTGAATTAACTCATTAGTATCAAATATGCCGTCGATATCATCCCTGTCAGTACTTGCAGAGTGATTGTTAGTGTCTAGTTCCGCGAAAATTCCGAACTGTTGTCTAACAGAAGGTAAAGCCGTTTAATTTCCTCGTCATGGTTTGAGAGCCAATCTGCAATTTTCAGAGCTATTGACTTACCTTCTTTCTCTAAACTTATTTCAGCATCGTGAAAGTTTAAGATAGCTCTGTATTCATTCAAAAAGTCTACTCCCAGTATAATTTCCGTCGACAATAATGGAACAGTAAGAAAGTTCATAGAGAAGCTGTGGCTTTGACAAAAGAATTCTAAGTTGGTTTGTTGGCGTTCATCTACACTTTTTCCAACGATTGCACCTTGTAATTTAATCTTACGTAACGGAAGTGTGGGACAATCGTTCGATTTGTTGCATTTGCTAAAGGCTGTTTCACTAATTACTGAAATGGGACTGCCAGAGTAAAGTACTGCCGTAAATTTTACGTCATTTACTGTAATGTGAATTACAGGATATGCATTGTTATGTTTTATGTCGTGTTCCTGGAGTGACATGTCCCTAATGTCTTCCATTTTTACATAATTACTAGCCACGGCAGCTACGTCGTCAGCTTCGTAAGTACGTTTTGTGGATGCCAGCGGTGTGAGTCTTGCCTATTGTCTCTTTGTTGGCGCGCGTCGTTATTGGGATTTGGAGATCTAACTTATACAAATTCACCTTGTCGAGAGGGCCTTGCTCTGTTTGAATCCCGGCAGTTCTAATGAAATTCAGGTCTGTCGTTTTGTCGGTAGTTTACATAGTTTCTTTTTTTGTCGGTCATATGGTGGAGAAATTCTCCCTGAATCGTAACTGCACGCTGGACCGTTGTGTCTAAAGTTATTCTGTCTCCCTTGCTAATAATTATTTTGGTTCCCATATTGTCTGTTTCTCTGATTGTCTCTGCGATAGTCATTATCGCGGAGAGGTGATCTTTCCCTGTAATTATTACTACTCTGCCAACGGGTGGTGTCTGTTTTGGTCACGATTTACGTTGTAAGAATAGTCTTGTCGTGTCCAGTTATTATTCTGTCATCGCGGAATTGTGACGGATGTGACCTGTAATTGTTGGGTTCCTGTTTTCGCGTTCCGCGATTGTCAGCGTCAATTTCCAATTCTTTTAACAGTCCCTGAAAAGCTTAAATGTCGTCCTGCCAAAATAATGTCGTAAATGTTCAGGCAGTTTGATTAAGCAAATGCGGATGAGTTCTGAGGGGCTGTATGGGTTTGAAAGATATTGATTCTTATGTAACATGTCTTCGAAATATTTGACAAGACTGGAAAATTCAGATTGTTCGAAATGTTTCAGTATTATGATGCTATGTTTTACTCGGTCTTGTGTAGCTTGAGACCAATATGCTGAGGGGAAGGCATGATAAAATTCTCCTTCACTGTGACAATCTGTAACAACACCAACGCTATACTATTGTACATATAATAATTTTTTCTTCTGATTTTCGATAAATTAGTGTAAGCAATGTTCTGATTTCATTTCTTTTTTCTTTTCATGTCATTATGTTAAAGAAACTGTAAACAATTTTCGATGTGAATATTAATGTTTGTCAAATTGCAAGCAATATTATTACAAAATGGAAATGTAAGAAATGTTGAAACTGTTGTAAGATGTTAAAGTTGTAATTGTGCGCCTGGTCCATACGTAGGCAATGTATTAGGATATGTAGAATGCAAAACCTCGGGTGAATACCCTGTCTGTAGGGGAGCGGTAAAAGGTGGATGGCAGGCGAGCGCGGGAAAATTTACACGAGCGCGGCACGGCATAACGGGCTCAGCAGTAGTAGTCGGAGTTGGGCTTTGATCTGAGCAACACGTTCTGGATCGAGGAGGCTCTCCTGAAAAACGTGGTTTCGTTGAGCCTCGGATGTGCCGTTTCCGACGGCTATACAGCATGGCAAAATTCCATAGGCACTAAATGGAAAAATATTGCGACGCTATGAAGAAGTAAAGTGCCGATACATCAAGAGCCATAGCTGTGATTGTATGTGTGCTCTGCGCCTCGCCATCTCGCCGCCCACCAACAGCCACATCGATACGAACAGGTTGAAACTTTTAGTATTGTATTCGTGTGGACCAGTGTTACGTTTGTTCCTTACTGTTCAATAACAACTTAACTTTTACCAGAACTGTCCTATCATTTAATTATCCTCCTCACTAACCTAGACAGGGTCCTTTCCACATGTTGTGCAATCCGAGTGTCCCGAGATGAAGAATTAAAGTTTATGTTAATAATAATTACCTGCAGACCTATCTATGTTAGAATGATGTTTAAAGAACTTTGTTGTTAATGCATATATAGGTAAATAATATAGGTCTGACAAAGTTGGAAGATAATGTTGAAATTGGTTTAGTAATGAAGAAACTGCAAAAAGGTGGGAATTTAAGGAGATGGGACCTGGATAAACTAAAAGATCCAGAGGTTGTACAGAGATTCAGGGAGAGCATAAGGGAGCAATTGACAGGAATGGGGGAAATAAATACAGTAGAAGAAGAATGGGTAGCTTTGAGGGATGAAGTAGTGAAGGCAGCAGAGGATCAAGTAGGTAAAAAGACTAGGGCTAGTAGAAATCCTTGGATAACAGAAGAAATATTGAATTTAATTGATGAAAGGAGAAAATATAAAAATGCAGTAAGTGAAACAGGCAAAAAGGAATACAAACGTCTCAAAAATGAGATCGACAGGAAGTGCAAAATGGCTAAGCAGGGATGGCTAGAGGACAAATGTAAGGATGTAGAGGCCTATCTCACTAGGGGTAAGATAGATACCGCCTACAGGAAAATTAAAGAGACCTTTGGAGATAAGAGAACGACTTGTATGAATATCAAGAGCTCAGATGGAAACCCAGTTCTAAGCAAAGAAGGGAAAGCAGAAAGGTGGAAGGAGTATATAGAGGGTCTATACAAGGGCGATGTACTTGAGGACAATATTATGGAAATGGAAGAGGATATAGATGAAGATGAAATGGGAGATATGATACTGCGTGAAGAGTTTGACAGAGCACTGAAAGACCTGAGTCGAAACAAGGCCCCCGGAGTAGACAATATTCCATTGGAACTACTGACGGCCGTGGGAGAGCCAGTCCTGACAAAACTCTACCATCTGGTGAGCAAGATGTATGAAACAGGCGAAATACCCTCAGACTTCAAGAAGAATATAATAATTCCAATCCCAAAGAAAGCAGGTGTTGACAGATGTGAAAATTACCGAACTATCAGCTTAATAAGTCACAGCTGCAAAATACTAACACAAATTCTTTACAGACGAATGGAAAAACTAGTAGAAGCCAACGTCGGGGAAGATCAGTTTGGATTCCGTAGAAACACTGGAACACGTGAGGCAATACTGACCTTACGACTTATCTTAGAAGAAAGATTAAGGAAAGGCAAACCTACGTTTCTAGCATTTGTAGACTTAGAGAAAGCTTTTGACAATGTTGACTGGAATACTCTCTTTCAAATTCTGAAGGTGGCAGGGGTAAAATACAGGGAGCGAAAGGCTATTTACAATTTGTACAGAAACCAGATGGCAGTTATAAGAGTCGAGGGACATGAAAGGGAAGCAGTGGTTGGGAAGGGAGTAAGACAGGGTTGTAGCCTCTCCCCGATGTTGTTCAATCTGTATATTGAGCAAGCAGTAAAGGAAACAAAAGAAAAATTCGGAGTAGGTATTAAAATTCATGGAGAAGAAATAAAAACTTTGAGGTTCGCCGATGACATTGTAATTCTGTCAGAGACAGCAAAGGACTTGGAAGAGCAGTTGAATGGAATGGACAGTGTCTTGAAAGGAGGATATAAGATGAACATCAACAAAAGCAAAACAAGGATAATGGAATGTAGTCTAATTAAGTCGGGTGATGCTGAGGGAATTAGATTAGGAAATGAAGCACTTAAAGTAGTAAAGGAGTTTTGCTATTTGGGGAGCAAAATAACTGATGATGGTCGAAGTAGAGAGGATATAAAATGTAGGCTGGCAATGGCAAGGAAAGCGTTTCTGAAGAAGAGAAATTTGTTAACATCCAGTATTGATTTAAGTGTCAGGAAGTCATTTCTGAAAGTATTCGTATGGAGTGTAGCCATGTATGGAAGTGAAACATGGATGATAAATAGTTTGGACAAGAAGAGAATAGAAGCTTTCGAAATGTGGTGCTACAGAAGAATGCTGAAGATTAGATGGGTAGATCACATAACTAATGAGGAAGTATTGAATAGGATTGGGGAGAAGAGAAGTTTGTGGCACAACTTGACCAGAAGAAGGGATCGGTTGGTAGGACATGTTCTGAGGCATCAAGGGATCACCAATTTAGTATTGGAGGGCAGCGTGGAGGGTAAAAATCGTAGAGGGAGACCAAGAGATGAATACACTAAGCAGATTCAGAAGGATGTAGGTTGCAGTAGGTACTGGGAGATGAAAAAGCTTGCACAGGATAGAGTAGCATGGAGAGCTGCATCAAACCAGTCTCAGGACTGAAGACCACAACAACAACAACAATGAAGTTTAATTAGTTTGAGACAAAATAATAACTCATATATTGGAAATCTTGAGTGCTTAAGGATTTCAATAATCAAAGTTTCAGTACAGTGATCATAACAGTTTCAAGGTCCCCCCTCCCCCTTTTCTTTTCTGTTCATTTAAATTCTGAAGTGTACTGAACTGATTTGACCAGCAAATTTAGTCAATATAAAACCAAAATTTATTAGTGTTTTACCTTTTTCAAAATTGACATTGTATGTGTGTTTCGAATGATGTGTTGGTAAATGTGCCAACACCTTGTAGATAGAGGAGGCCGAAATCTAATGCAGACGGGCGTGAATTCTGGAACAGGATAAGTAGTGAATGGTATGCAAGAAAAGTATGCAGCTCCTCGAATACTTAACTTTTAATTATCCTTGTGGTACATCGCTCTTGATAATACAAATAAGACTATCTTCAGATACGGTTAATGGCGCCTTGCTAGGTCGTAGCCATGGACTTAGCTGAAGGCTATTCTAACTGTCTCTCGGCAAATGAGAGAAGGGCTTCAGTAGTGTAGTCGCTAGCAAAGTCGTCGTACAACTGGGGCGAGTGCTATTCCGTATCTCGAGACCTGCCTTGTGGTGGCGCTCGGTCTGCGATCACACAGTGGCGACACGCGGGTCCGACATGTACTAAATGGACCGCGGCCGATTTAAGCTACCACCTAGCAAGTGTGGTGTCTGGCGGTGACACCACATCGAAAGTGCTATTTCTAGGGTAACCTATGCCCGATTTTAATCAGATCAATAGACAGTACGAAGTTTGTAGTAAACATTATAGTGTATTGTTGTGTATTTATGGCTTGCCCATATTAGTACAGGAGGTGAAATTATTAGTTCAGTAGATTTTCTGGTTCTAAAATTTACCATATTATGCAGTGTCATTACGTGTTGTTTTGTATGAACGTACATCAACTTGTACTGGGAAGAAACTCAGTTAATGCCTAATTAGGCTGGCGACCGTATTATTAACAATTTGGTAGCATCTGCTGTGTTGTTTCGTGTCCGTCCTAACGTGTAGTTGCACTTCAGACTTGCTTGACGTAGCATTGTTGTTACTGAGTGGGTGAAAGTCTGATTTTGCCTCCATTCAGGTACACGCGGTCAACATATATACCAAAATCCTTTCTTATAAGGTGAAGCCCTTCAACTTACCATAGTACAGGCTTTAATAAGTATCGTGCGCGGTAGCGTAGTGTTACAAATCGTGAATGAGCGATCGCATTCTTACAGCTGGTTCATTCTCTAAGTAGCCACACAAATTCTAATATGTGCTCGAATGACCAGTTGGGAGGAAAACAATGAGAGAATTGATGAAGCCACGATTGTGGATGAATGTCGTTGCCAGAATTCTTAAATGTTTTGAATTTACGTGTAGTAATGAACAGCTTATAGTCAAAATCATCGTGTCGGCGAGTCGCATGTCGGTCATTGTTACGTCGTGTCGGCGGTTCCATCTCAAAATTCAGTGCACCTTCCCAATTTCTTTCATAATTATTGTTTCTGAAATGCCCTGTGTTATTATATTGTGGCTTTTCCGCATTTCTAAGTCCCTCTTCCCGTGTTGGAGCGCGAGTGTCCTCTGAAGTATGTAATTCTTGTATTACTTGTGCCAACTGATCTTGTACTTCCCTGATTTCTCTTTTGTGTTGCGTATTAATTTGATTCTGATTTTGTTTGAATTTTTCAATTTGTTCATACTCTTCTGTGTCAGTGATGGCTACAGGTCTTGTCATTCAGATCATCATCAACCTTTGTAGATAAGTTAGTGAACTGATCCCAAAATTCAGCTACTTTCTCAGATAGTGAACTTTTCTCCTCAGTGTGTTTTTCTGATCCAAGTTTCAGAGTGTCCATTTGTGTTGAAATCGTATCTACTGTGTCCTTTAAGTTTTCCTGAGTTTTTGCAAGTTGCGTAACCGAATCGGTAGATGCAACTGAGTCAATTTTAGCTTGCAAGATGTCGTGATTTTCATGAACAACAGTTAGCAGTTACTTTATGGCTGCTTCGTGATTCTGTAATGCATTTTCATGACCCGAAAAAATAGGTTGGAAATGTTCACAAATTTGTGTTTTTACGTCATTACAGTTTTTTGACATTTCGATTCGATTTTATGTAACTCAGTAGTTAAATCTTAACGTGTTTGTTCAAGCGTGGTGTCTAACTTTTGAAGATTTTGTCCCATTTGTTCCTCATTTAGTTCAAGCGTTGTCTAACTTTTGTAGCCTTTGTCCCATTTGTTGCATTAACTGTAATAACAATGCACTAGTGTCTGAAACATGTTCCTCAGTGCTATTCGGCAGTGCATTTTAACCTGCAATATTCGCATTTTGAAAAGCAGGAAATGCGTCTTGACGTATTTGAGAAAACGGTGAGGACGCAAAACATGAATCTACAGTATTTTCAAGATTGTGTCCTGTCATTTCGGATTCCTGAGGCGAGCTGTTGCCGACCGATCGATCGATAATGCTTCCCTGTTCACTAATTGTTTCACTGTCTACACCATTATTTACAGCCCGCTCCATTTCCCTATACACAATTACCAAATTACTACTTTCAACATTAGTTAATTCATTACTCGGTGGCGCTAACACACTGCTTTCGTCTTCATTGTCATTTCTCAGTTTACTTTGGAGCCTAGTGTTACGTTTTTCACACGCCATAATTATCACGTATTTCACACGATAACAAGAAAATCACAATTTGAAGAGCAAAAATAAGAAAGCACATTAACATAGCACTGAAAATAATATCCAGTTAATTGCAAGCGCAGCTGCGAAATACTTGGTGCAAATCTACATGCATGCCACAACTGTTTTAATGTACAACAATGAAAAACAACTACAAAGGAAATTCTCTCTATAATTACGCGCTAGCAATAAACAATAGCTACACTAATTACACAAACTACAAGAAAAATCAGAAGATTCCAGTGACGTATCCTCGGCTAAGGGTCGACATATGAAACGTCCCCTTAGAAAAATTTATGAATTACTGTGCTGATGAAACTCTGACGTTCTTTGATTTTCAAACAGCTGAGCAAAACTGAACGTACTCAGACATTTCGCTCTTTGCCTATTGTGATCAACAAAAAACTGACACACAATATTTTTAGTGCAACGCAATCTGACTTTCAATAATCCCTACAAAAGAATGGCCCTGACTAACATTAACCTATACCTTTCACAAATCACTTACCTCACAAAAATCTTCGTTACTCGAACTACTGCAATATAGCGAGCGCCAATACTGCCAGCTAAATAAAAGATTCTAACTACTGAATGCCTGCCCGATTAAGGGATCTGACATTCCACGCTCCGATCCGTAGAACGCCAGTTTTCTTTCTCCTGATAACGACATCCTCCTGGGACAATTAAGTCCTACACTACTGCCTCTCTGGCAGTTTCTAGCTGGTCTGTGGAAGGTGCAAAGTAGTTAGTGGTAGAGCTATACGTATAATAAAACCGGCAGAACAGAGTTTGTCACTGTTTTGCCATCTGGCATCAGTTGCAATAAGAACCAACAGAGCCAGGCTTCATATATCAGTTCAGTTCCCTGCTACAAGTGTTGACACACATTGAAGGGTTTTACGACTCATCCCTAACCAGTAAAGTGGGAAACCATGAGCAAATTTGTATAGGTGAAAACTCAGGAAGTGTTGCCAATTCCAAGGAGAAGAGTAATCACACACTGATGTCAACAGACGACTTCCGTTTGTGGCAAAGAGAATAGGTTACGATATGGTCTAGACTTACATACGATTATGAGGTACATCATTCTAGGGAAAAGTGGGTGCAGTGGGATGCCGAAGGGCAGCTCTGAAGTGACTCATAGACTTCAAAATGGTTGTTCTGCACTGGATTTACTCTGTGTTCGCTCCAGAGATTGACAGTGAACTGTAACGAATGCGGTCGTCTAAATCGAATGAAGGGGTTGGAACTGCAAATTTGTGGGAGACATATTAATGATACACCTTGTGATATAGCAGGACCTATGTTTCGTGTCCCAGCTACCATCACTGGAACAACCATAACGAAGCTGACAAAACACTCACTGAATTGGTCAGAAAACCATTGGACTTGTTCCTGCTTAGAACTTCACCTATTTCAACACCACCATAGAACCAGACCTCCTTCATTTACTGTATAAGGTTATGGCCTCCTAGAAAGGTCGTCACGCAACTAAGAAAATGTTTCAGCATGTACGGCAGTATCACGATAGGCTATGCAATAACATTATGCCTATTAGCGTTTCTGTTTCTGGTACCGTGGTGGTTCTGATTGTACTGTGCGTAACCTGCACCTACCTGAAGCGGGAAACCGTACTTCCTTGTGAACTCCCAGTACATCAGCTACCACAGGACTGGATAACCTGTAGCAAATAATGATTAGTTAAGTAAGAATTAGATAAGAAGCTGCCTGATAAACAAGGAGAATTGCCAAGCATCAGTAATAACTGAGTGGGACGATTTGCTGTTAAGTGATTGCCGAGGAATTTGCAAGAAGAAAAGAACTTGGTAACATTACCCTGCTAGGTTGTAAGTGATGAAGGGGCAAGAAAAGTTCAGTAGACTAATTATAGAAAGTTTAAATTAAGAAATGTTCAATGCAATGCTTAAGCTGGACTAGCAATGAATCACCGGGTTGGAATCGGCCAACTCATACAAATACCTGGGTGTAACACTCTGTAGGGATATGAAATTTAATAATCACATAGACTCGGTCATTTGTAAAGCAGGTGGTAGACTTCAGTTTACTGGTAGAGTACTGGGGAAGTGCAGTCAGTTTACAAAGGAGATTACTTACAAATCACTCATGCAACCGGTTCTAGAACATTTCAAGTGTGTGGGACCCCTACTAAATAGAACTAACAGGAGATATTGAATGCATACAGAGAAGAGCAGCACTAATGGTCACAGATTTGTCTGAACTGTGGGAGAATGTCACAAAGACACTGAAGAAACTACACTGGAAGACTCTTGAAGATAGAGATTAACTATCCCGAGAAGGTGACTGACAAAGCTTCATGAACCGGCTTTAAATGATGACTGTAGGAATATACTACAAACTCCTACGTATCGCTCACATGGGGATCGTGAGGATAAGATGGGAATAATTACAGTACGCAGAGAGACTTTCAATCAATCACTGCTTCCGCGCTCCAAACTTGAAAGGAACGGGAAAAACCCTAGTAACTGGTACAATCGGATATACCCTCTGCCATGTACTCCACGGTAGTTGAGTACAGATGTACCGGGTGATCAAAAAGTCAGTATAAATTTGAAAACTGAATAAATCACGGAATAATGTAGATAGAGAGATACGAATTGACACACTTGCTTGGAACGACATGGGGTTTTATTAGAACCAAAAAAATAGAAAAGTTCAAAAATGTCCGACAGGTGGCGCTTCATCCAGAATAGCAATAATTTGCTTTGTCTTACTTCGTTATGCTAATATGATGTTCTTTACAGGAAATGCTCAATTGTCCACCATCGTTCCTCAACAATAGCTTAGTCGAGGAATAATGTTGTGAACAGCACTGTAAAGCATGTCCGGAGTTACGTTGAGGCATTAGCGTCGGATGTTGTCTTTCAGCATCCCTAGAGATGTCGGTCGATCACGATACACTTGCGACTTCAGGTAACCCCAAAGCCAATAATCGCACGGACTGACGTCTGGGGACCCGGGAGGCCATGCATGACGAAAGTGGCGGCTGAGCACACGATCATCACCAAACGACGCGCGCAAGAGATCTTTCACGCGTCTAGCAATATGGGGTGGAGCGCCATCCTGCTTAAACATCGTACGTTCCAGCAGGCGTTCATCGGCCA
This sequence comes from Schistocerca americana, assembly GCF_021461395.2. Classification (NCBI taxonomy): domain Eukaryota; kingdom Metazoa; phylum Arthropoda; class Insecta; order Orthoptera; family Acrididae; genus Schistocerca; species Schistocerca americana. The sequence goes on along the minus strand of NC_060130.1, from coordinate 891,145,564 downwards.
GGCTGGGGATGATGCGATTCTGTAACATATCGGCGTACCTCTCACCCGTCACGTAGCAGTTTTGCTGTCCAGCGCCATCTGTCGGACATTTTGTAAACTTTGTTTTTTTTTTGGTTCTAATAAAACCCCACGTCATTCCAAGCATGTGTCAATTTTTGTCTCTCTATGTACATTATTCCGTACTTTATTAAGTTTTCAAATTTATACAGATTTTTTGATCACTCGGTAGATCTGATGTAAAAGAAAAACTGAATGGACTGTACATAATTATCAACTTCTAAGCTATGTGTCGAGACTTCGCGAAAATGCCAAAAGCTAGATCCACTGGGTCCGGGCTTCAGAAGAAGAGATGTTTTACGCCGCAGCTAATTACTTGGCACAGCTGAATAAAATAGGGACGCCTGCAAGGGTAATACAAGAACGTCATGGAGGCGGGTCACACCGGGGCCAGCCAGGCAGTTAAGTCAGGAGCAAGCCGCTCGTGCCACAAGTACTATCACAACGGCATGGAGCAGTTACTACATAACCCGGCCCAGCAGAGGAACCAGGGAAGATGTAACGCAGCAGAAAGGCAGAGCCAGTGCAGAGTGGGTGACCTGATTGCTTCACGTCGGAGCCACCCTGTTGTGGGCGCCCTGTTGGCACGGTGAGTGGTTTGGCGAGGCGCGTGTTATCACCGGCACAAGGGCGCGCAAACCTGTCCGATCTCCCGCGTGCTGGCCGGCCACATACACCCTCAGGAAACGGAAGAAATACTTCAGCGTGTTCGTCACCACAAACATGCAAACGAAGTTCTCCTTTTCCCTGACCACACAAGACCTCACAAAAGTCTGAGCATCCAAGAAGAAGTCACAAAACTTCACTGGAATGATCTTCCTCATCCACCCTACAGCCCGGATCTCGCACCTTTCGACATCCATGTGTTTGGCCCAATGCACTCCGCGGGAAGCAGTACATAGTCATTGGGAAGTTTATTGGGGTAGCGAGACGTTGGCTTTGGCGTCGACCAGTAGAGTGGCACCATGCAGGCATACAGGCCCTCCCAGTAAGGTGGCGCAAGGCCGTCTCATTGAACGGAGATTATGTTCAGAAATAGGTTTTATAGTCAAGAGTGGGGAATAATATGCTGTATTGGAATCCTGAATCAAACCAATTTGCTTTAGGAAATAAAAATGTTACATTACTTACTCAACGCCCTTGTACTACCTATTTCTTGGAAAAAGTTAGCACTCTGACATGCACCAGCTTCGAGAGGATGTAGGGGAGCAGCCTACTCACGCTGTAGTAAATTCACATCAGTTTCCATTGTGTGCCAACCAGTCTGCTGTAACTAGCTCTGACGTCATAAATGTTGCGCAATACCTTAAAAATCAAGCAAATGACCTAAAACTTCTCTAGCAAGTCAGGAATAATACTACATTAATGTGTGTTAAATATCAGTTCGATAACTTCAGCCATTTTCGAAATTAGGACGTTTTTGTGAAAAAATCATTGGCGTAACAGAAAAGAGCTAGAGACTTCAAAATTTATATTTAGATTCATCTTTCAAAATGATTTAATAAAAACAGTACTTTGGATTTCACAAATTAAGATTTTAGTGGAAATTCATGATTTTCTGGTTTTCGTCTCAAAACTGAAAGAAGCAAGATATATTAAGTAGGCTAATAAATAAGGCTAGGATGTTTAGATTTAAAAAGGTTGGAGGTCCGCTATGACTATGAAGATATGAAATGTTTCTTTTGAATACCTATAAAATTATAGCGATAGCGGATCTCAAAAGGGCCAGTTCAGAGCTCATCTACTGCGTGCAGTGTAATTTAATTAATTCTCTCGCCCAAAATATTTAACTTAGCCATGTCAAAATTCTATTATCAATACTTACCTGCGTACTGAATGCACGTTTAAATTAAAAGCTTCATCGGCCATTAGCAAAAGAAGCTATAAATTATTATGTAACTTGAAGTGGTGCGCTACTAGCCCAGCGGCTAGGCGAGAGAGCCGATTTGATCAGGCGTTCTCTTAGCCGTCCGCACCGCGGCTTTATATATAAGAACGCTGCGCGAGGAAGCAAGGCCCCAGTTCTCTCCAGAGGCTGAATGACACGCCATCTGTGTCGGGAGTCGCGTCGCATCAGTGTCACTGCTACAAACAGCCTCGGGTGCCATATTAAGTTACTAGAGATACGCGGAACCATGAAAACATTTCATGTGAAGTGTTAATTCTGGGATGATTTTCATTATCTAGCTTCAGATTGCGTATTGTCGTATTTTCACGTGCCGTCGCGGGACAGACATTCTACCAAAAATTTTGCGTGGCGTTTGATGAAGTACATTCATCAAATTATGGCGAGCATTCATTTCAACATTTAATTCGGACATTTATAGTTGCATCAGCGCATTAGACTCTGAACTGCTCTGTTAGTTAGGTTGTAGGGATACTTGTGTTTTTTATCAGTGAATTTCAGAATATACTCAACTATTTTGGAAAACCGTTTTTGATTAGAAATCCCGGTCAATCTCCTAATTCCTTAGAGCTATAAGCTGCAGCTATAATGACATTCTCAGCTAAAGTGGACACTAGGATCTCTAATTACTGGTTCCATGTTTTGTTAAATCACTTTCTGGGTGCTAAAAAAGTAAATAGAGAGCCAGTGTTGAGAACGGCGAAAGACAGCATTAACAACAGTCTAAAAGCCAGAAACTGATTCTACATGCAAGTGTTTATACAGCAAATTAGATTTTTTTTTATTTTTACAAACTTATCCGCCGCTCCACATATGGTGCATCGGCCGGGAAATCAACTAAGTGAAAGTGATTTTTAACTATTCGGGTTCGCGAGTGGAATGCGACACGCAGCTGAGTAATAGAACAGTGAAAGTGTTACGTGTGCATGTGGACGACGCAATTGGATTAACAACACATCTGGATTGACGGAGCTGGCACTGAATCTAGCGGTGCTGCCGGCATCGCGAGAAGCCAGTCTCGCCGCACCGCAGTCGTCCGCTGGAGCAGCCGGCGCAGCGCCTGCAATTGCGGGCCACGCAAACACACAACAGCCGTCGGAGAGCCGTCTGCAGTTCAACGTGCAACGTCGCATCAGGAATCCTGGTACGCCGCGCTGGCAACGCCATACGTCATGCAGAAGGAACTAAGTTAAGTGAAAGGCTGTTAAAAATTTTATTAACCTGCACTAAAAGACTGTTGGCGATGGAACCGCCAAAAGAAACTGAGGTTAAACTTAAATCAGAACCTATGTCTGTTGAGGGAACTGTAAATCCAGACAACGGTTCAAGTGTAAATATGCATGAAAGTAGTAATGTTAAAGTGGAAAATGAAGTAATGTCTCCTGACAGTAGTGTGCGAAGGGGCAATGATTCAATAATAGAGACCCCTGTAGTAAAGCGGAAAGTAGAAATTGTAAATTTATTGGATGATAGTTTCTCTGATGACTTAAAAATGAAACAGTCATCATAGATGGTAGAGTTTAAGAAGGAGAAGTTAGATATGACTAATCAAGCAGAAGTTTCATTTAGTTTTGATGATTCTGGTGTTGGGGCTAGTTTTTCGTCACCTGAGTGTGATAAAAAGCCAGCTACTGAGCAACCCAAAGATGCTGGGGCTGTTGATTTAAATGTTATATTACAAGCAATAGCTGCCAGTAATGCAAAAATGACAGCTGATTTAAAATCGGATACAATTGAGGCAATGAACAATAAATTAGAATCCAATAATGCGGAATTAAAGTTTGAAATAACTGAGGTCAAAAGCAGTAATGCTGAATTAAAATCTAATATAATTGAGGTAAATAACAGGATTGTGGCCAGTCAAACTAATTTTAATAAACGATTGGAGGTAATGGACGATACCTTCAAGGCTGGTTGCAATAAGTTGAAAGAGGATCTAGACAGTTTGAATTGTAAAATTGATTGCAATCATGAGGATATTAAGAAAAAGGTTGCTCAACAGTTTTCTGAAATGTATAAAACAGTAAAATCCGAAGTTGCTGAGGTTCGCAAAGACTTCCAAATGGAAGATGCGAAGCTGGAGCACAAGTTAAAAGAAAAGATCGAAGCGGAATCTGAACTGTGCTCAGATAGATTTAAAGATGTTAATATTAAAGTAAACATATGTCAAGCAGACGTAGATGCAATCAAAACTGATACTACTCATATTGTACAAAGAGTAGATAATGTTGAAATGAGAGTGGAAAATATAAGTACTAACATTGCTAACATTGAGAGTAAAGTACCTTCAGTAACTTCTGGAAATGGTAATGTACAACAAGTTGTAGCTGCAAACGCCGCTTTTATTGCGTGTCGGCAGTTCTTGCGGTTCGATCCAGATAAAAATATCCATCCGCTAGATTTCTGGAACGATTTTGAAGATGTGATTCCACCAACTTGGTCTGAGCGAGAGAAAATCTCATTTGTTAGAAGCCATTTAGCAGGTGATGCCATGCGTTGGTCGGCTGATGTTATGTTGAAGTGTAAAACATTAGCGGAGTTTAAAACAGCTTTCATTAATGAGTATTGGTCTAGCATTAAGCAAAATGAAGTGTTGAGAGAATTTTGGAGTGGGAAACGCGTCAATGGAGGCCAGGAATCAATTAAAGAATTTGCTAAGTCATGGATCTCACGGTTGTCACATTTGGCGGAAAAGCTAAAACCAGAAATGATTATACTAGGTCTTGAAGCCAAACTGCCATGGTATTGGCAAACGAGAATTATATCTGCCCCTAGAGACAATCTGGATCGTTTCATTGAGTATTTGGAACGTGTAGAACGTGTTGCTGCCAATGAGGAGCAAGCACGTAATAACCGAAATGCCGATAACAATAATAATAATTTTAGGAACGAGCAAAATGGCAATGTAAACATCAGAACAGTAGGTGTTCGCCATCCTAAGAGAGGTAGGAATTGGGGAAATAGTTATCAGAACCTACAATGGCGTCCAAGGGATAATAATTTGGTTCCAACAGAAATATGCATATAAACAACAGTACAGAAAGTAATGCTGTGCCAGTCAACTATAATGAAAATAAAGGAAACAGTAGTAGGCCGAGGCAGGAAAACTAGTTCCCGTCTATGAGGACACTGGCGCTCACCAGGCGGTTACTTTTCCTAAGCCAGTAGTTAAGGGAATTGGTAAGACAGATCGGAATACTCAAACCGAACATGTGGATGAAGAGTCGGTAGCATCTAAGGATAGAACAGAAATATTAGATCACTCAAAGTATTTTATAGATACCGTGTTAGAGACGCTTTCTAAGTGGGAAGAGAAAGAGAAGGCGCAGCAGTGTAACGATAGGGACGAGCTACAAAGTACTGAATTGACAGGTGAAGAAGCAGAAGAAATTCATGCTTATATTTACGATGAAGATGATGTGCTCTTATCTAAAGTGCCTGTGCAGGATGTTGATAATGTACTAATAGATTTAGGACAGGAGATAAGTGAGAATGTAGAGGGTAGGCTGTTGAGGGTCAATGAACCCAGTAGCTGTGACCAGTTGTCACTTGAGAAGGAAACCGACGATAATGGTGAAAGTGGTTTAGCTGTAACTAGTGTTATGCCCGGTCTGGAGGCCCAGAATCGCTCAGACTACAGTAATTTGGGTCATGTTCAGGAAACTAAATGTAATGAAGTCGTGCGGTGTTTCGATTTAAAATTAATAGACCGACTGGAAAAGGCAGCTGAAAATGTAATTCAGGAAACCCCTACACACTGTGACCTAAGTATAATGAAGACAGATGTCGATCACTTTAGTTGGAGACAAATCCAAAAGGAACTATTAGATGAATTTGAGGAACCACCTGTACAACCTAGAATAAGCCACCCTATAATAATAGTGAATATGTTGGGTATCAATGTACGTTGTCTCTTAGACAGTGGAAGTGAGGTGAGTGCAATATCTCAGTCCTTCTTTGACGCATTACCTGGTAAGGACAAGCTTACAGTAATGAGGGTATCAGGACTAAGAATAATTGGTGCTACTGGCAAGGTTTCAAAAACGGTAAAGCAAGAAGCTTTACTACCCTTTAACATTAATGGTAATTTAATTGATCATCCATGTTTAATTGTAAACAATCTCAGTATTGAGGTTTTAATTGGCATAGATTTCTTGTCAAAATATCAGAGTGTTGTTGACTTTGAAAGAAGCCAGTTAAAAATGGTCTTGCCAATAACCGGAGTAATTGTAGTACCTTTTAGTGATAAACATGTAGTAACTGATCATGAAATTTGGGAGCTGCCTATACGAGTTCTGAAAAATAGGAGGTATTGGGACGAAGGTGTTAATCTTAGTAAAAGTAAGCTAAACACAGAAGAAGAAGAAGAAGCAATTATTGTGGACAAAATAGAAGCTAAATTGCAGGAAATCGATAAGATTTCAGACAATCAAAAGGAAGAACTGAGACAGGTTCTAAAAAGGCATCATAAAGTATTTTCAGATCGACGTGGCGTGGTCAAAGGTTATGAATGAATGCTGTAGGGAGGAGGTTGTTCTGTAACCTCTACACAGTGTGGCAGCTGTGCGGTCCCAGCTGTGTGAGATCTTCTTTCCCTTTCAGGTCTCACTCATTCTTCCTCTTTCCTGTCCTCAAAAATTTCGACCTCTTCTTTCATAGATTAAATTTTCCGGTATGGTTATCAATACAGCATTAATCTAATGAATGCTGTAGGGAGGAGGTTGTTCTGTAACCTCTACACAGTGTGGCAGCTGTGCAGTCCCAGCTGTGTGAGATCTTCATTCCATTTCAGGTCTCACTCACTCTTCATCTTTTCTATCCACCTAAAATTTCTAACTCTTCTTTACAGCATTAAACCAATGAATGCTGTAGGTAGGAGGTTGTTCTGTAACCTCTGCACAGTGTGGCAGCTGTGCAGTCCCAGCTGTGTGAGATCTTCTTTCCCTTTCAGATCTCACTCATTCTTCCTCTTTCCTGTCCTCAAAAATTTCGACCTCTTCTTTCCAGACATGAAAATTTTCTGTCATGGCTATCAAGCCATGAGTTCTGTAACCATTCTATCTACCGATTAGTGAAGAAAAATACCTAATGTGACAAACCTAATAGTGACAAACAATAGAGAAGTATGACGTAATTAAGATACAAATGTATTTGAGTAACAATTATGTATAGTACCCTGGTAATGTAGTAACTAAGTGTTGTTTTATTGGAAATGGTCCACCAACAGTAATTTAAAAAGATGTATGAATTCATGTACAAGCAGGATCTGAAGTGGTAGTGAAACCTAGTGTATGCATTAGAGCTAACTAAGAAATAGTAAAAGAGATTGCTTAGTGTTAGGAAAAATATGCAAATAAGTTGTGAGATTAAACTCACCTGGTGTAGCAAGGAAAGGCAGTGTAATAGAATTGAGCAGTGTTTGTGGTTGAGACGTGAAGGACACGTCCCGGAAGTATTTATAAGGTTGGAGCTGGCCATTATTTTAGTGTAGTGTGTGACAGGATACACCTACACGTATTGAGGTTATGAGTTGGAGGCGTGAATGCGACCATAGGTACCCTTATGTTAGATGAGACAGAGCAGCTCATGGTGTCCTATAGGTTTAAAGAATTTAGCATTATGCTCGTCCATAATTACTTGATGCACTTTAGTGGTAGGTCTGAGAGAGACTACCTGAGGTTTCAGCGTCCGATCGAGTGGAAATGGATTGCCACGTGAGCAAACTAATCAGCTGCAATACACTATGAATATGAGATAAATGTGCTATCCTATGCCTTAAATATTAATACAGTGAGTGTTAAATAAGTTCATACACTAGCAAAGTAAATAAGTAACATAATGGCAGACGTAAAACATTATTTTAGCTCAGCATAAATACACTTCAAAGTAAGTAAGTACCTAATTGCAGATGTGGAACTGACAACAGCAGAGGACCAATAAGTGGATTTAGTAATCAACTAAACATAGTGTGTTTTGAACACTCACAACTGTACTATACCAAAAGTTACTCACATGTACAAAGAAGCTGAGAAAACAACCACTAATTATACTCATACTATCTCTAAGAATAAGGTAATCAAAGATGAGTCAGTTAAGTGCTTAAAATACAAATGTATCAGGAATGTACCAAGCATTGGTTCAGTGTTCCGGCCCAGAAATAATAAATTCAAATTAAATACGATTTAGGATTGTATGCCTTAGGAGCATAAATTTTCTCTAATACATGACTAAAGGCGTTTTGAGCCATTTGTTTACCAATTTTATGACAGTTAAGTAACCGTAAGAGTAAAATTGAAAAAAGGTTCTGTTAACTTTGTTCCAGCAACATACTGAAGGATAAAATGTATAAATCCCCATTTCATTGTGACCCACCCTTAGATATTAAGTGAACAGAGTCTGAGGCACTCTTTTTGTTTGTTCTACAGGACAAACCAGATAATGGCAGCCTGGTAGCTGCGTGAAAGCGTGGAGTGACTTGGACACAACTCACAGTGACCCCTCCCCTTTGCCCCATGTAATTTAGAGAGAACGTGAAGGACGCACACCATAGCAACTTCCCCTTCTCTACCCTTGTGAATGGAAGTGTAGGACGCCAGCCAAAGCGGCTACAACCACGTGTGTAAATATTATTTGTGAACTTTTCTTTCAGGTTTAGAAAAGACTGCTAAGAGATAATCATCTGTTTATGTATCATGTTATTTTCTTTGAATTTGTGTATGTAAAAATGTATTTAATAGATCTAAGATTTTCATAATTTTTCAATTTGTATGTGTTTGTTTGTCTAAGGCAATATGTATGCAAAAAAAAAAAATTTCATTGACTTTGCTTAAAATTTTGAGTAATGACATTGTTTAAAAGGCAGTGAACATGCCTACAATTTAAATAATTAATGTAGGTAATCAGTTTTCTTTAATGTTTCTACAGGTTTATATTTCAATTTTGATTTTTCATAGGGAGTTAAACTGTACTCTTGCTTCCCTTTTTGTAATTAAATTTTTCTTTCATTCATTAACATTCATAAACAAAAAAAAATTTAAGTAGAGGGTGATGTAGGGAAGCAGCCTACTCACGCTGTAGTAAATTCACATCAGTTTCCATTGTGTGCCAACCAGTCTGCTGTAACTAGCTCTGACGTCATAAATGTTGCGCAATACCTTAAAAGTCAAGCAAATGACGTAAAACTTCTCTAGCAAGTCAGGAATAATACTACATTAATGTGTGTTAAATATCAGTTCGATAACTTCAGCCATTTTCGAAATTAGGACGTTTTTGTGAAAAAATCATTGGCGTAACAGAAAAGAGCTAGAGACTTCAAAATTTATATTTAGATTCATCTTTCAAAACGATTTAATAAAAACAGTACTTTGGATTTCACAAATTAAGATTTTAGTGGAAATTCATGATTTTCTGGTTTTCGTCTCAAAACTGAAGGAAGCAAGATAGATTAAGTAGGCTAATAAATAAGGCTAGGATGTTTAGATGTAAAAAGGTTGGAGGTCCGCTATGACTATGAAGATATGAAAAGTTTCTTTTGAATACCTATAAAATTATAGCGATAGCGGATCTCAAAAGGGCCAGTTCAGAGCTCATCTACTGCGTGCAGTGTAATTTAATTAATTCTCTCGCCCAAAATATTTAACTTAGCCACGTCAAAATTCTATTATCAATACTTACCTGCGTGCTGAATGCACGTTTAAATTAAAAGCTTCATCGGCCATTGGCAAAAGAAGCTATAAATTATTATGTAACTTGAAGTGGTGCGTTACTAGCCCAGCGGCTAGGCGAGAGAGCCGATTTGATCAGGCGTTCTCTTAGCCGTCCGCACCGCGGCTTTATATATAAGAACGCTGCGCGAGGAAGCAAGGCCCCAGTTCTCTCCAGAGGCTGAATGACACGCCATCTGTGTCGGGAGTCGCGTCGCATCAGTGTCACTGCTACAAACAGCCTCGGGTGCCGTATTAAGTTACTAGAGATACGCGGAACCATGAAAACATTTCAAGTGAAGTGTTAATTCCGGGATGATTTTCATTATCTAGCTTCAGTTTGCGTATTGTCGTATTTTCACGTGCCGTCACGTCACAGACATTCTACCAAAAATGTAGCGTGGCGTTTGATGAAGTATATTCATCAAATTGTGGCGAGCATTCATTTCAACATTTAATTCGGACATTTATAGTTGCATCAGCGCATTAGACTCTGAACTGCTCTGTTAGTTAGGTTGTAGGGATACTTGTGTTTTTTATCAGTGAATTTCAGAATATACTCAACTATTTTGGAAAACCGTTTTTGATTAGAAATCCCGGTCAATCTCCTAATTCCTTAGAGCTATAAGCTGCAGCTATAATGACATTCTCAGCTAAAGTGGGCACTAGGATCTCTAATTACTGGTTCCATGTTTTGTTAAATCACTTTCTGGGTGCTAAAAAAGTAAATAGAGAGCCAGTGTTGAGAACGGCGAAAGACGGCATTAACAACATTCTAAAAGCCAGAAACTGATTCTACATGCAAGTGTTTATACAGCAAATTAGATTTTTTTTTATTTTTACGAACTTATCCGCCGCCCCACAAGGAGAGACACGCTGGTGTGCGAGCCGACATGAGTCCGCAAGCTGCCACCATTGGACTCTGCCGCTGCTAGCTGCAGCCTTATTATTTTTACCGAGTCCGATGCTGCTTACTTAAAACCCACAACTGGTGGTCCAACTGTGAGCCTACTTTAGCCACTCTTTCCCTGGTGGTATATAGTTAGAGCACGAGGCCGTGTAGACTTTCAGCCGCCACCAGCTGTGTGGACAAACGTCTTGCTGTCCGCCTTTGTTTGTGTGGGCAGGCAGCGTTACAGAGAGCCGTCTCTTCCATACTGGGTCCTCGTCGTGATTCTGCGTGCCTTGGTGCGTCGCATCCTGAGGTACGTGGCTGTCTCTAACCTGTGAGGCCAACGTCATAGGTTACCGCACGCTGACCACAGCTTTCTCGCCGACCTTGTACAGCTTATGCTGTGGGGGCGTTTGCTTCTATGAGCATCGCCAGTGCTGTTGTAATTTACTGAACAATAAATGGATGTTTTAACAATCATGTTTTCATGACAAAACAGTGGACAGCCAAGCATCCTCTCGCTGCTCCATTGATACCCTGTCCTGGATGGTACGCTAATGACTTCCTGATATCTGACAATCCAGTTCCAGTACCCACTGTAGAGGCCAAACACCACCGACCTCTATATTTCACAGAATAACCACATAACTCTATCTTCTCAGATGGGTAGCTCGTCAGAGATTCTGAATGCTAATAACACGCACCCAACCGAAAATTTAGTGCATCACTGATCAGATTTTAATCGGATACTAACACAAGGTAGCTTTTCTTCCAATATCGTATTTGCTAGAAATTAACTTACTGAGAACGTAAGATACGTGTTTCTCCTATAAATGGAGTGATGAGAAAGGCATAAGCCCATGTGGATTCCTGTTTATTTTGATTGTTTAGAACGACTGCTAACGACGAAAATTTTGGTAAGTAATGTTTATTATTTTTGATTTGTTTCAGAATGCCTGATTACCATGTTAGCCATTTATATTTCGGTATGTCATTATAAGCTAATTACACGTAGTGCATTTTCGTATTCCTGCAGTAAGTATGCACTCTTTCGTTTGTGGCAAAATATGATCTACGTCGTTGATTGTTATTTAAATTTCCGTCATTATAAATAACTTATTATTCTTTGCTTTGCTATCTGCCGCTGAGGGTACCACCTTGGGCAAATTTGTGCCCCATATCGGTAGCTTTTTCTTCATGCTGGTCTCGCATTACTAGCACTACCAGTCTATCTCTAACAGTTAAGTACAGAACAATGTTGAAATTTTTGGTATGTGTTAATTTTGTTGTAATAACTGTTTGTGCTTCTTCATACGGCATGTCACAGCTGGCTTTCTTTTTTTTTTTTTTTTTTTTTTTTTCTTTCATGACAATATAGCCACCAGTTTCAGAATATCTGATGATGGGTAAACTCGAAAAGTGTTGTGTGTTGTATCAAAGTCATTTATTCACCATATGATGTCCTTTCATTGAGTTATCAATCCAACATTTTTACAGTACTGCTTAACTTACGCATTATGGTCGCATGTTTTCCACACATTCTGTTGCACCTTCAATTACTTGTAAAGGTTATTTAATTACCTGTACCAGTCACAAACTTTGTTAACTATTGTATTATTTATTTATTGTGCGACATCTTTCGAGGGTATACCTCATCATCAGGCTATATGGCATGACAAAAACAATTTCACAATTGTGTAATGCCATACAGACTGATGATGAGGTATATCCTCGAAACATGTCGCACAGTAAATAAATAACACATTCGTTAACAAAGTTTGTGACTTTTAGCGGTAATTAAAAAACCTTTACATATTTTTTTGAGGCAGTCACGGTCGAATAATAGTCAAAATGGCTTCAAATTCTTCAATTACTTGATTTTAGAGGCAGAAAGAGAATCATATATATTCAGTGTCATATGTTACTGAGCTTGTGTTTTATCTCTGAATGTCACTGTAAGTGTTGCATTTTTGGAAATAGACCACGGATAGTCTTGCAGTTGCTTCAAAGTTACAAACTGAGGGGTGCTTTAAATTCACGAAGAATCACAAAAAGTTTGAAAGTTCTTCGCCTAAAGGAGGTTGAGTATGGCCGTACATTACGGACCTGTCAGGAGCTGTGTTACTGACACATATGACTGTCTCCACACTTTAAGATAGCATAGAAGCCTACTCAAGGAGCAAGATAGAGGGAAGTGGGCAATTGAAATTAGTTTTTGGAAGGAAAAAATGTCTATGAACCACCAAATATGCTAACCCTATCACTTTTTAATGTCCTTAACTGGGAGAGTATAGTGTTTACACAGTTTTATAGTCAGGCAGGGAACGCTCAGTGACATGAGAATAACTTCTGTAGTGACATTAATCAAAAGATATTACAAATTATCGACTCATTATATATTATTATATTGTATAAACACACTTACAAAGTGTATTTTGGTGCAAACATACACATTTTGAAGTGCAACATTGGCCACTGACATTAACAAACTAGAAGTAGGATAAATTAGAATGTCACTGGTGTCTGTTGTCAGAGTCTAGGGCGAGTCGTTTACGAGAAATAGTATTTTAAAAAATTAAAAAAGGTTCAAATGGCTCTAAGCACTATGGGAATTGACATCTGAGGTCATCAGTCGCCTAGAACTTAGAACTACTTAAACCTAACTAACCTAAAGACAACACACACATCCATGCCCGAGGCAGGATTCGAACCTGCGACCGTAGCAGCAGCGCGGTTCCGGACTGAAGCGCCTAGAACCGCTAGGTCACAACGGCCTGCTGTAAAATTCCCACACTGACAATTCTACAATATCTGCAGTAGCACACACTAAGGAACAACACAAGTGCATACATTAGTTATGTGGATTCTAGCCAATAACGAGACAATTGAACCTCACAGATGGTGTTCAAAATGACAAACGGCAGCAACAATACACGCTTCCAGTCTAGTATTTCAGTGGAGATGTCCGAGCAGGCTGCAGTAATATGTCATTGCATTTCATTGGATGTAGCAGGTATGTATTTGTAGACAGTGTCTTCCAGCTTTCCCCACAGAAAAAAGTCTACAAGCGTCAAATCCGGGGAGCGGGGCGGCCAAGATAAAGGTCCTCTGTCCCCCCCCAGGGGGTCCACAACTCTTTTGTGGATACGTGCGTAGCGAACACGGGACCCCGAGCTAATGTGGCCCTCCTTCCTTTCCGGGCTGCATACCCTCCCTTTCCGCATCCTTCCCCGTCCCCCATCTTCGCCCCCTCCCTCACCTCTGGCTCTTTCCTTCCCTTTCTCCACCTCTGGGAGTATGGTTTGTGCCTACGTCCGGAGACGGATGCTCGAAACTGTTACAAATTCCTTGCTTTCTACACTTGCAAGTCTTCGTCCTTCCTCTGTCCTTCTCTTTTCCCTCCCTCTTCTCTTTGCCCTTTTCTCCGCTGCGGCGTTTGAGACCCCTCTTCTTTCCTTTCCCTTTCTCTTTTTTCCTCCCTGTGCATGTCTGAAGGCCGACCCACGCACTTCCATGCGTAGCCGGTGACGGGGTAACGCGTAATTCCCCGCCCCGGGTAGACAGGTAGGACACGTACGTACCCCCTGGTAATGGCCAGGCCCAGGGAGGGGTGATTACCCGAGCTGATACCTTCCGAAAGTGCTGATTGGTCCCTCCGTCCGTTTGTCGGGAGGTGTGACCTGAGGTGTGAACAATCACCTAAGGCCCTGAGAGAGGGCCCCCACAAGGGAGGAGCGCGCCATCGGAGACGCAGGTAATCATGGGGGATTCTTCCGCAATGGTTTCCTCACCTTCCACTATGTCTGCTCACAAGCGTAAGTTCACTGAGTCTCAGCCACAGACAGTTCTTCCATCATTACCACAGTTCCTTGTTGTTTCTCGGTCTGACGAAGGTCACGACTTCTCCACGGTCAACCCTTTCATTATTCAGAAAGGTGTCGACGCAATTGCAGGTCCTGTAAAGTCTTGTTCAAGATTACGGAATGGCACCCTGTTGTTAGAAACAGTCAGTGCCCTCCAGGCACAAAAATTGCTGCGTACCTCACTACTACACACCTTCCCTGTCCGGGTGGAACCGCACCGTACTTTAAATTCCTCGCGTGGAGTCGTTTATACACGCTCCCTCGATGGATTGTCTGACGAAGAAATTCAGCACTACCTGTCTGACCAGGTCGTAACGGCTGTTCATAGAGTTATGAAAAGGGTTGACACGAACATCATTCCAACCCGCACTGTCTTCTTGACATTTGACAAAGTTCAGCTCCCATCGAAAATCAAAGCAGGCTATGAGATAATTTCCGTTCGCCCCTACGTCCCAAACCCTACGCATTGCTATCGGTGTCAGCGGTTCAATCACACCAGCCAGTCCTGTTCCAATCCGGCCAAATGTTATGTGTGGCAAGGATGCCCATGAGGGTGCTTGTCCACCTCCATCCCCTCGCTGCATCAACTGTATGGGTGACCACGCTGCTTCCTCTCGAGATTGTCCCATTTTTAAGGACGAAAAACTCATCCAGGAAATCAGAGTGAAGGAAAAGGTGTCGACCTTTGCTGCTCGAAAATTATTCGCCAGTCGACAGCCCACCGTGCCTCAGACAGGAAAATACAGCACTGTCCTTGTTTCTCCTCGGCCAACAAAGGAGACGGCCATGCAGAATTGCGACCTCACCTTTAGTGCCACGGTCGTCAGATCGGCCAGCGCAAAGATCGCCCGTTCAACCTCACCACTTTCGCCTGCCCACTCTATGGCTCACCCTTCATCGGGTTCTGCTAAATCTCGAGCCCAAAACTCAGACATCAAGACTCCAAAAAAAGAGCATACTCGTGAAGAGTTTTTACGTACCGCAACTTCCCAACCATCGGTTCCTCCTTCATCTAAACATCATACTTCCAAGAAGGCTACAAAGAAACCCAGTTCATCTCCTCCTCCGCCAAGGCGTGTCCCATCTACAGCACCACCTGGCGGAAATCGCCCTCGGCCGTCTTCTGTGTCGCCGAGGCGCACTGCTGGCGGCCGATCAACCGGCCGATCGCTGGTGGCAGGAGCTGCTCCTGAACAACCTATGGATCAGGATCTTCTGCCTTCGGCTGAATGCCATTCCATGCTGTCGGTCGCAAGCTCTGAGCAGTCGTTGAGTTGACAGCGACCTTGGTCACATTCCTCCATTTTCTGTTCACCCTATGTCCATTATCCACTGGAATATCCGCGGTATTCGAGCCAATCGGGATGAATTGTCGGTCCTCATACGATCCTACTCGCCGGTCATCTTCTGTCTTCAGGAAACAAAGCTGCGTCCCCATGACCGCTTTGTTCTCTCTCATTTTCAGTCTGTCTGATAAGATCTCCCCTCTGTTGAAGGCACTCCAGCCCATGGAGGACTCATGATTCTTCTCAATGAAACTCTCCATTATCACCCAATCCACTTAAACACTTCCTTCCAAGCTGTCGCCGTCCGTCTTTCCCTTTCTGGATACACGTTCACTCTTTGTACTGTACACATTCCATCGTCCACACCAATGGCACGAGCTGATCTCCTTCATCTTCTTGGTCAGCTTCCACCCCCCTATTTGCTGGTTGGGGACTTCAATGCCCACCACCCGCTTTGGGGATCTCCACATCCTTGTCCACGTGGCTCTCTATTGCTAGACGTCTTCCACCAAGCGGATATAGTTTGCCTCAACACTGGGGTCCCTACAGTTTTGTCTGCCTCCACGACAAATATATCTCATTTGGACCTTGCGGTCGGTACTGTTCCGCTAGCTCGGCGCTTCGAATGGTTCGCCCTTGATGATACACACTCGAGTGACCACTTTCCATGTGTCCTTCGACTGCAGCCTCAACTGCCATATATGCGCCCGCGACGCTGGAAGTTTGCCCAAGCCGATTGGACACTTTTTTCGTCTCTAGTGACATTCGATGACCGTCACTTTCCCAGCGTCGACGATGAGGTCAAACACATTACCGACGTTATTCTTACAGCTGCGGAACGTTCAATACCACGCACCTCCGAATTGTCCCGGCGCCCCCCAGTTCCTTGGTGGAACGAGGCATGCCGTGACGCAATACGTGAGCGGCGACGTGCACTCCGCGTTTTCCGCCACCATCCTACTTTGGCCAACTGTATCTGCTATAAGCATTTCCGTGCGCGATGCCGTCGTGTCATCCGCGATAGCAAGAAGTCAAGCTGGAAATTCTTTATTAGCTCATTTAACACCTCCACTCCCTCCTCGGAAGTTTGGAGTCGGCTTCGACGGTTCTCAGGCGCGCCTAGTTTCTCCCCGGTCTCTGGGCTCACTGTCGCGCATGATACATTAGTGGACCCCGTCGCAATTTCTAACTCACTGGGTCAACACTTTGCTGAGATTTCGAGCTCTTCAAATTACCCGCCAGCGTTTCTCCCGAAGAAACGTGCAGCGGAAGTGCGACATCTTGCTTTCTCCTCTCAAAATCGCGAAAGCTACAATACTGTTTTCTCCATGCGGGAACTCCAACATGCACTCTCTTCTTCTCGCTCCTCCGCCCCAGGACCGGATGGTATCCACGTCCAAATGTTGCTGCATTTATCAACCCATAGTCTGCGTTGCCTCCTTCGCCTTTATAATCGAATTTGGACCGACAGTACTTTTCCCAGACGATGGGGGGAAGCTATCGTCGTCCCTGTTCCGAAACCTGGAAAGGACAAACATCTCCCCTCTAGCTATCGCCCCATTTCTCTCACGAGTAGTGTCTGTAAGGTTTTGGAGCGTATGGTGAATTACCGTTTAGCTTGGTGGCTGGAATCCCGCAGTCTTTTAACACCTGCCCAATGCGTATTCCGAAAGCATCGTTCTGCAGTTGACCATCTTGTTGCTCTCTCCACTTATATCATGAACAATTTTCTCCGGAAACGCCAAACAGTAGCAATATTTTTTGATCTGGAGGGAGCATACGATACCTGTTGGAGGACAGGCATCCTCCGCACACTGTTCTCTTGGGGCTTTCGAGGTCAGCTATCCCTTTTTCTTCGCGAATTTATGGCAGAGCGCACATTTAGGGTGCGGGTGAACACTACTCTCTCCCGTACTTTCTCCCAAGAAAACGGGGTACCCCAGGGCTCCGTGCTGAGTGTTGTACTGTTTGCCATTGCCATAAATCCACTTATGGATTGTCTCCTTCCTGATGTCTCGGGCTCCCTCTTTGTGGACGATTTTGCGATCTACTACCGCTCTCAACGGACCAGCCTTCTTGAACGACGTCTTCAAGGATGTCTCGATCGTCTCCACTCTTGGAGCATCGAAACCGGCTTCCATTTTTCTCCCAGTAAGACCGTTTGTGTTAATTTTTGGCGACGTAAGGCGTTTCTTCCGCCCTCCTTACATCTAGGTCCTGTCAACCTTCCGTTTTCAGACGTCGCTAAATTCTTGGGTCTTATGTTTGACAGAAAACTGTGCTGGTCCTCCCATGTTTCCTATCTTTCGGCTCGCTGTCTGCGATCCCTCAACACCCTCCGTGTCCTGAATGGTACCTCCTGGGGAGCGGACCGAGTGGTCCTTCTCCGCCTCTATCGCGCCTTAGTGCGCTCGAAATTGGATTATGGAAGCATAGTCTACTCCTCTGCTCGGCCGTCTATTCTTCGGCGTCTCGACTCTATCCACCACCGTGGATTACGCTTAGTGTCTGGAGCTTTTTACACCAGCCCTGTGGAAAGCCTTTATGCTGAGACTGCTGAACCTCCGCTGTCCAATCGGCGAGCAGTCCTTCTGAGTCGTTATGCTAGCCATCTGTCTTCCATGCCTGCTAATCCAGCCCATGACATTTTTTTCGACGCCTCCTTTGATGTAGGGTATGCAGGCCGCCCCTCCCTCCTACTACCACCGGGAGTCCGCTTCCGTCAACTGCTCCATTCTCTTTCCTTCCGCTTTCCTAAAACCTTCTTGACAACTTGGGGTACAGCACCGCCTTGGCTCCGTCCCCGGATCTGCATGCTCCGTGACCTTCGTCGATTTCCCAAGGAAGGTACACCTTCACTTGTTTATCGTCGGGCATTTGCTGCTCTATGTGCACAAATGACAGAAGCCACATTTATTTACAGCGACGGCTCGAAAACATCGTTAGGTGTAGGGAGTGCCTATACTGTTGGCGACACCCCAAATCACTTTCGGCTTCCCGACCAGTGTTCGGTTTATACTGCGGAGCTTTACGCTGTTCTCCAGGCTGTCCACTACATCCGCCGCCATCAGCGGATACAGTACGTTATCTGCTCAGATTCTCTCAGCTCTCTCCTCAGTCTCCAAGCTCTTTACCCTGTGCACCCTCTGGTCCACCGGATTCAGGACTGTCCACGCTTGCTCCATCTGGGGGGCGTCTCGGTGGCGTTCCTCTGGCTCCCAGGACACGTTGGTATCTGTGGAAATGAGGCGGCCGATATTGCAGCCAAGGCTGCAGTCTCTCTTCTCCGGCCAGCTATTCAATCGATTCCCTTCGCCGATCTACGGAGCGTTTTATGTCGTCGTGTTCTTCATTTATGGCACGCACATTGGTCGACAGTTCCCCATAATAAATTGCGGGACGTGAAAGCTCTTCCTTGTGCTTGGACCTCTTCCTCCCGAACGCGTCGTCGGGAGGAGGTAATTTTAACTACGGATAGGGCACTGTCTTTTTAGCCATCGACATCTCTTAAGCGGCGATCCTCCCCCACTCTGTCCCCACTGCTCTCAGCTGTGGACGATAAGACACCTTATAATTGAGTGAATTTAATCCGTTACGCTCCCGTCTACAGCTATCGCCTGATATATCGTTGATTTCAGCAGATGACACGCGCTCAGCCGATTGCGTTCTCGAGTTTATTAGTGCCAGTGAAATGACGTCAGTCATTTGAAGCCTTTTTTTTTTTTTTTTTTTTTTTTTTTTTTTTTTTTTTTTTTTTTTTTTTTTTGGGACAACCACCCCTTTCTGTAGTGGATTTTTAAGCCTTCCTTCTGCTTTTCGTTTCTCCAATTTTATGACTTTCGTTCCCATTGCCGCTGGTTTCCATTTTCGGTTTTTTCCTGTTTCCTAAGTCACGGACCGGGCGCTAATGACCACAGCAGTTTTGCGCCCTAAAACCAAAACAAAAAAAAGGTGCTCTGTCCAGTTCAATCATTTGGAACCAATTCGTGAAGACATGCTGTAGTACTTCGTGCACTATGGGGACTGGACAGCCATCACGTGGGTACCACAGGTTCCTCCTAGTCTGCAGATGAACGTATTCTAGCATCTGTGGGAGATGGTCTGTTATGAGGCTGTGATACTTTTGCGTGTTCAGTTTTCTATGAAAACAAGCCTAAGAGTTGATGGTTCACTATCCCACACCACACGTTTACACTCGACGGATGCTGACGTTCCATCTGACGAAGTCAACAGACCAATAGTGCATGTTTCGGCGGTTTATCTCACCATGATTGGTAAATGTGGCTTCATCACCAAACAAGGTACATAGTACATCTGGAGCAGCCTGTCTTAAGGCCCATGTATAGAAGTTAACAAGATTCTCATAATTGTTTCCATAGAGCCCCTGATGCAGAGATGAGATAGGATTGGAACCTCGGTCGATGGAGAATGCGTAGGACACTTACCTTTGGTTGAAGAAGTTAACAAATAATTGCCGAGATAGTTGACGTCTATTGCAATATCCTGCCGCACACACCGTACAAGAACAAATTGCAGCCTTCCTTCCCTCTCCACACACCATAAGCACGTCGGCTTTTTCTGCGTAGGTAAATCCGATCGTCCAGTCACGACCTATGGTTTTGAATGTCACATACTGACTAGCAAGTCGCAGTGCACTCAGGGAACTCACAAGCACAGTGTAAACAAAGACAAGAACATCGTACGTAGCAAATACGAAGGCTGAATGCCATGAAGAAGTGTCGGTGTAGAAGGTTTTCAGAATACGATATATCTTAAACGACTCGAAGTAGTGTCCTGTAACAAACACCACTGACATTCTACTCCACTCTAAGTTTAATTTGTTAATGTCAATAGACATTGTTCTATTAAATTGTGTTTTTGCACATAAAATACTTTCTTAGTATAAGTACAATCTTTTTATTGGCCAACGACACGAGAGTCTGATTATCAATCCATTCTGTGAAAGCCCCATATCCACACCACTATCCATTTCAGCGATATTTGTCTTGCTAGTTTTAAGTAATTCACCTTCTATGTAAAATCAGCAACGGCCCTCCACTGCCCCTTGCTGAGTACTACCCTGTCTAGGAGACTCTACGTGCTTGTCACTGGCAGAAAATCTAGTACGAATCGACCGACATCGGGCTCAAACAGCATTTCATCTTTCTTTAACTCCGCTGGGAAGACATCAAGCAATTGAAGTGGCACATCCGCAAAGAGAGAGTGAAAGTGGAGCCACGGCCTCGGAATGGAGTGAACGCTCCAGCGATTGTTTCTGTGAAGATTAGAATACCAGCAACATGTTCAACAGTGTAAACTAGTGTCGATTTACCTTTCTAAGTGTTCGCGAAATTTTAGTGTATTTTCATTGTGTATCGTTGCGAATGAACCCTTCAGTCTGGTATCAAAGACCACCCTCGGTTCCTACAGGCGGCTGGCTGCTTTGGTGACAAGTAGTCTTGTACGCGCATCTACGCCTATTTTTGAAATTTTGTTTTTATAGTGGTCCACAGCCTCAACGTGTTTTGAGAATGAAAAAAAAGAGCGAACAGACTGTAATCCGTTTATTATCCCTGCAATTGGCTAATTCCAACAGTTGGTGAAACGAAGTGTGAAGTTTAAAATATGTGCTTGAAAACAGCCCACTGTTGAAACTGTCCAGTTGCATGGATAATAGATTGCAACCTACTTGGACCATGTTTTCATTCAGTCTACAACTACGCTGAAGCGTCAAAACAACTGGGGTAGATATGCGTATTCAAATACAGAGATATGTAAACAGGTAGAATACGGCGCTGCGGTCGGAAACGCCTATATAAGACAAGTGTCAGCCGCAGTTGCTGCTGCTACAATGGCAGATTATCAAGATTTAAGTGAGTTTGAACGTGATGCTATAGTAGGTGCACGAGCGATTGGACACAGCATCTCCCTGAATATCAAGAATCAGATAAAACATCAAATCTCGGAAGTCGCTGCGGCTGCAAAAAGATCCTGCAACAATGGGACTAACGACGACTGAAGAGACTCGTTCAACGTGACAGAAGTGGGACCCTTCAGCAAAATGCTGTATATTTCAGTGCTGGGCCATCAACAAGTGTTAGCGTGCGAACAATTCAACGAAACATAATCGATATGGGCTTTCAGAGCCAAAAGCCCACTTGTGTAAGTTCGATGACTTCACGTGACAAAGATTTACGCCTCGCCTGGGCCCGTCAACACCGACATTGGTCTGTTGACTGGCAAGGTGTTGCCTGGTCGGACGAGTCTCGTTTCAAATTGAATCGCGGATGGATGTATACTGGCATGGAGACAGCCTCATGAATTCATTGACCCTGCATGTCAACAGGGGAATGTTCAAGCTAGTGGAGGCTCTGTAATGGTGAGGGGCGTGTGCAGTTGGAGTAATATGGGACCCCTGATAGTCGAAATACAATTCTGACTGGTGACAAATACGTAAGCATCCTGTCTGATCACCTGCATCCATTCATGTCCATTCCGACGGACTTAGTCGATTCCAGCAGAACAATACGACACCCCACACGTCCAGAATCGCTACAGAGCGGCTCCAGGAACATTCTTCTGAGTTTAACCAATTCCACTGGCCACCAAACTCCCCAGACATGAACATTATTGAGCATATCTGGGATGCTTTGCAACGTGCTGTTCAGAAGAGATCTCCATCACCCGTACTCTTACGGATTTATGGGTAGACCTGAAGGATTCATGGAGTCAATTCCCTTCAGCACTACTTCAGACATTAGTCGAGTCCATGTCACGTCGTGTTATGGCACTTCTGTGTACTCACGTGGCCCCTACACGATGTTAGGCAGGTGTACCAGTTTCTTTGGCTCTTCAGTGCAGGTCTCGAATCCTGTTGAAGTACACGGAATGTTTGATTACAAAATGGCTCTGAGCACTATGGGACTCAACTGCTGTGGTCATCAGTCCCCTAGAACTTAGAACTACTTAAACCTAACTAACCTAAGGACATCACACACATCCATGCCCGAGGCAGGATTCGAACCTGCGACCGCAGCAGTCGCACGGTTCCGGACTGCGCGCCTAGAACCGCGAGACCACCGCGGCCGGCTGTTTGATTACACATCGATGCTCTAGATTTCTTTGAAAAGACGGAATACCCATTGTCACAAACTCTTTGGTAGGCGGCTAGGTGATGAAAATACACGAGATGCTACGAGTAATTGAATTGTTGTACAGTATAACGTTTACTGTAATTTGCATGAATCCTTCTGGGAACATTTTCCGTTACTTTAATGAGCAGATTGTTTTTAATTTATGCTAATTTTCAGCCCTGTCTGATCTATGTTCCAAGCTGGTACCTTAGAATGTCATGGGAATAAGTAAGTTGAGTTAAATTATTATGTACCTTGTGCATTTAAAGCTAAACTTTGAGTCACTTTAATCCCAAGATCAGCAATGTCTTTTCATGAGAACCAGTTCAAGTTAAGTACAGTATAGGCTGTTTTAGCAGAACAAGTGGTACTGTAATAGTATAAGTGCTTCAAGGTGATGTGTTTCTGATGAGTGCATATCACAGTATCTATTCAGAGGACTATGTCTACTTGTGCGCTGGAAGGGAATTAACGTAAATTTTATTCGTTCTCACCTGTTCTATTAGAAATATTAATATCTTGTCAAAGAGTTGCATCCTCTGAGTTGTATAAGGAGGAAGGCTTATAACGATAATGTAACTATCAACAACGTCAATATTTATAGCGTACGTGATATGCTCGTGAAGAATTAGAACAGGATCTTCTGCTGTGCGCTTGGTCTTGTTAATAAAGTGAATGAACCAGTCTGTAAATGGATTTTTTTTATCCACCCAGAAGATGGTATCTTCCAATGAAACCAGGTGGGGTCCCTTTTATTAAAACGTCAATAGGGTTTCCAGCCTATTTTTACTAATCGATGACAGTGATATAAGTTGTGTGGTTATTCGCTGAGTTTTACTTCATAATCGCACACGGGATATTTTTCAGACAGATGTCATTAAAAGTCGGTATGTTAAACCACAGAACTCTGGGCAGAAGCAGTGTGGTGTAGTGTCAGTAGTTTGTCGTTGCCAGTGTATCATTCGCAATGGTTAAATGACAGTTTGGTGTCGGTCACGCTGCTGAGTGGTTTCAGAAAATAACTAGCAGAACACGGAGATGCTGAAGTAGATGATGCTGGTTTTTGGAAATAGGGTTTTGTAAAGATGAATTTTAGAAGTGTGAAGACATTCAAGTAATGGTGCCGCTGCATTGCTTGCTCGCGAGTAATTTATGATGAGCTTAAGAAAGGCAAATTTTTTGTATGATTTTTCTTTATTGATTCGTGTAGATTAGTTTGATTATCGAGATGTGATTAAACAAAATTATCTGCTCACATGACTTGGACTCAGTCGTCGATTCATCACTCCTTTACCATTCCACGACTTACATACCAGAGTTACATATCTATATATAGTTGTTGTAAGAAGTGATTTTATAAAGATTGTTGTAATCGTTAAGCATACTGTAACTTAAAGCTTAAAGTATGATGTGCTTAGTATAATTACTTTTCCTTGCTTTGCACTTGGGTAAGGTTTTCTTTATCTGGCTTTCTGCTATGCTGCATGCTAAGATACACGACTTCCGAGCAGTGTCGAGTTTCCGTTGCCGTAACGTAACTCATGAAAGTTTGCTGCGGCCAGTTTAACACTACTGTTAGATTATTTGCAGTCAAGTTTTGCATTACAGCTATCACCAGGGTCAGTTTGGTTGAAGCTTAGCTCAAATCCCATTTCTTTTGTCAGACATTCTTACTCTTACAGTACCGTGCCACATGTTCACATGTGTCCTTTAGTGTTCGGAATTTTACTTTGGCAGTTTGGATAAGTAAATTTGCAGGGTATTTTAACTGAAGCTTTTTGGGCATTATTCTCTCAAAATTCAGTCAGTAATTTTACCCAGAACTTTTACTATGTTACTTTTGTCTTCGAATTGCAAGACGCGTCCTGTGACGTCACGCATTGCAGCACTGTTCACTCCACCGTGTAATACAGTGTTTCACATCATGGCTTCTTTAGTGTACGTAACTGGAAAACAGTTACAATATTTCAGATGGATTTTGCGACATCTTTCATCAGACAACATTTAAATAAGCATACCACTTGCATTGTCCTGTAAAAAGAACCCCGCATTACAATACATACACACACGAAAGTTAAGAATAAGACACCTTCATACAAAAGAAAATACTTACACGGCTACCATGTCTTTCCTTCTACATCTACATCCATACTCCGCAAGCCACCTGACGGTGTGTGGCGGAGGGTACCTTGAGTACCTCTATCAGTTCTCCCTTCTATTCCAGTCTCGTATTGTTCGTGGAAAGAAGGATTGTCGGTATGCCTCTGTGTGGGCTCTAATCTCTCTGATTTTATCCTCATGGTCTCTTCGCGAGATATACGTAGGAGGGAGCAATATACTGCTTGACTCTTCGGTGAAGGTATGTTCTCGAAACTTTGACAAAAGCCCGTACCGAGCTACTGAGCGTCTCTCCTGCAGAGTCTTCCACTGGAGTTTATCTATTATCTCCGTAACGCTTTCGTGATTGCTAAATGATCCTGTGCCGAAGTGCGCTTCTCTCCGTTGGATCTTCTCTCTCTCTTCTACCAACCCTATCTGGTAGGGATCCCACACTGCTGAGCAGTATTCAAGCAGTGGGCGAACAAGCGTACTGTAACCTACTTCCTTTGTTTTCGGATTGCATTTCCTTAGGATTCTTCCAATGAATCTCAGTCTGGCATCTGCTTTAGCGACGATCAACTTTATACGATCATTCCATTTTAAATCACTCCTAATGCCTACTCCCAGATAATTTATGGTATTAACTGCTTCCAGTTGTTGACCTGCTATTTTGTAGCTAAATGATAAAAGATCTATCTTTCTGTGTATTCGCAGCACATTACACTTGTCTACATTGAGATTCAATTGCCATTCCCTGCACCATGCGTCAATTCGCTGCAGATCCTACTGCATTTCAGTACAATTTTCCATTGTTACAACCTCTCGATATACTATAGCATCATCTGCAAAAAGCCTCAGTGAACTTCCGATGTCATCCACAAGGTCATTTATGTATATTGTGAATAGCAACGGTCCTATGACACTCCCCTGCGGCACACCTGAAATCACTCTTACTTCGGAAGACTTCTCTCCATTGAGAATGACATGCTGCGTCCTGTTATCTAGGAACTCCTCAATCCAATCACACAATCCTTGGAAACATCTTCAGCGGTGGGATAAAAATTCCTCCTGGATTCGTGCAACACACAACCGTAATGAGATTCTTCCTTCCAGCAGCACTTAGAGCACAAACCTGGCGTTTGCCTCTAAAACGAAACACTCGAGAGATCTTGCTTTGCACAAGATACTCCTATCTCAACCACATGGAATATACGATCCAGTGGATAGGTGTGTTTATCGAGCTCAAAATTCCGAACATTAAGAAAATTCGGTTACAGCCTCCTTAGTGAAACCATTAGGACGAGAAAGTGAAGTTTCTGAGGACTTTAGGTGAGAGAAAAAACTTCTGTGGTGGTTCATGTAATGGTCGAACCACTTCATTAGTGTAAGGATGTGGTATTCAATTTTTCTCACATAACTGAAAAACCGAACGCCGCAGATCGTCTCCTCTCAAACCAGTGAATTTAGATTCACCTATAATTAAATTTTCCTCTTACATGTAAGTAGAAACAATCGCCATCCTCTCGATTTTTCTGTTTCTTCGAAAGGGAAGTCTAAACGGTACAGCCGTTGTAGTGTTGGTCTACTGTCTACAACTGTTACGCTACCTTCTTTAGGGCCATTATTTCCTCTGATAGTGCCCGTAAAAGTCTTACCAGATCTTGTTCATCCCAAGTCTTTCTTTTTTGTTTTCTACCAGGCATTCGCCCTGTAAGAGGCATCTGCAACACAAAATTGAACACAAGCTCTGTAGTTATTTTAATTTGGGCTCCTGTATGTGATGGCTCATGTTGTAAGTAGGAAAGGGGCTCATAATACCGACTGAGCCATTTTTGTAAACAGAAATGTATCATCGTCTAACATTAAGTATGAAGTACATTATTAATACTGAAACATTAGCCTTGATACGTGTAATAAATGGAAAATATTATGAGTATTTGCATAAGCATAGCCGTCGTAATACTACTAAAAAATCCTACCTTGAGAAGTTTTTGTCGACAGGGAAAAGTAAAGCTCACTGATCACTTTTAAAACTAACTACTGCGGCAGTTCGCTCTACATGCATGACTTATAATTAATACATTCACCACCAGTATTCCCGGTATATATATATATATATATATATATATATATATATATATATATATATATATATATATATATAATACCTGCAAAAAAATTGTCCGTCCCCTAGAAATGAGTTGATAACTTTTAACATTCTGCGTGATGTCTGTTGTTCTATATCATGTCTCCCTACCACTTTCGCGCAACGAGGCTCTGAGCGTGTTTTTTACGGAATTGACTAGTTTGAACCTGGGACCTGTTGCTGGTAAGGAGACGTCAGACCACACATGACATGTAGAGTTCAGAAGAGTTCAGTGAGACTAGCGATGATATAACCAAATACTTAATGATTTCAGCGTCAGCTCCACTGCACTCCCTGTAAAAGAATCTTAATACTAACTGAATTTAGTGGAAGGGGTTCAAGGCTTTCCTATTTTTAGTTAGCTGGTAAAATGTCGAAAAAGCAGTTAAGTTCACCACTGGGAATTTTATTCTACTCACAAAACATTGTTTATAAATTGCACTATTGATAAAAGGAAATGTTTTAATACAGGATGGTAAAAACCAACTGCGTTCAACAAAAATGTGAACGAATATTCCCTGAATGGGTTTCAAAGTTCTACTATGGATCGAAGGATGACCTATGCCATATCACATCTATAATCTAGGTTTAAATTAAGTTTTACAAATGAGAAAACCATCAAAATGGTCTACAGTGACCCTCAATTATATTTAGTTACTTATCTAACTTGTCGTAAATTACAGTGGTTGATGTGGCTTCTCAATAACTATATAACAGAAAAATCTTCGCGTTTCAGATTTTTACTTCAAGTGGCAAATGTGAACACCATGAGCTTTAATTGACGATCGACGCTAGTATTACGCAAAAAGGGGGTGTAACAGATGAGACTTCTGCAGTTCTGAGTGAAGCTTTATGCGCTGTTATGCGGCATCGCGTGCGTTCATTACCTTGTCGGTGTTCGTCAGGGAGCGGCAGGCAGCACAGCTCCGCTCACCTCGCCGTCTCGGAAGCAACTCTCTCCTAACTTCTCCTTACTACAATTTACCGAAGTTGGTTTAAAAAAACTATCTGGCTGTGTTTTCATCTGACCAATCAGGGTCTCAATGTTAACCTTAAGCTCCGCCAACAAAAATTCTGTCCATCCAATGAGAAACGTTATACTTTTCGTGGTGGGGCAATGTTTTTAAAGTTTGCAACGTAACAGACGCGCAAAAGTCTCACGCTAAAACTTGCAGCTGGGGTGGTCCTAGCGGTTAGCTGGCGACGTGGCTGTCCGTCCCTTATCGTAGGGCCTTCCAGCGTAACACGGTTCTGCTCTCGGCTTCTGTTCTCGTTTCTCCCCTCGGAACTGCGTCCGTCTCACGGTGGGAACGTATGACATGCATTTAGGCAGTCTTGTGTTAGTCTGTGGTATTCCATTTGCTCACTCTTTACTCGTATTACTTTGGTTAATTTAATGTCACGATTTATTCGGAGCTATGTGACATGCTACTGGATTTGCTTATCATGTCAAGGTTTTGATGGAAGGTGTTGGATTTGCCTGATACCTTACAAACTCTTCGATTGATAGATTATTTCTGGCCGTGTATTCTTTTGTACTCCTGCTGGAGCGGACTGGCAGCGATTTCCTTCGACATAAAACAGTCTCCCTCATGGACTTAATATAAATATCAAAAATAAAATTGATCAGAAGTACGAGAGCTTAAACGTGGAATGTAAATGTCATGTTGTTAATTAACTGTTCGACAAAAGTTGTTTTGGGGTAGTGTTTCATTTAACCGGGCTAGTTTCGAACGTTGCACATCATCAGTGGTATCTGCATTACACAAAAGATACATATATCTTATAAGTTACTTGCAGTGTACACTGTAGTGTTTTACGGATATGAGATTTTTCAGTTCTTTGTAAGTCGACTTGCCTTACATATGTGATGTCCTCTAGTGTATCTCAACGAAAATGTTTTGTAATGTTCATGCAATACACTGAGATGAAAGAAATCATGGGATACCTCCTAATATCGTATCGAACATCATTTTGCCCGGCGTAGCACAGCATTTCGACGTTGCATGGACCTCACATGTCGCTGGAAGTCCCCGCAGAAATACTGAGCCATGGTGCCTCTACAGCCGTCCATACTTGCGGACGTGTTACTGGTTCAGCATGTTGTGCAGAAACTGAACTTTCGATGCTGTCCCATAAATATTCGATGGGAGTCATATCAGATGATCTGGGTGGCCAAATCGTTCTCTCGAATGGTCTAAAATGTTCTTCAAACCAGTCGCGAATAATTGGATCACGGTGACATGGCGCGTTGTCATCCATAAAAATTCCATCGTTGCTTGGGAACATGAAGTCCATCAACGAATGGTTGCAAATGGTTTCAGGTACCCGAAAATAATTATTTCGGGTCAGTGTTTGATTCAGTTTGAGCAGAGGACCCAATCCAGTCCATTCCATGGAAAAACAGCCCACACTATTATAGAGGCACCGCCGGCTTGCACAGTACCTTGTTGACAACTTAGGACCATCAGTTCGTGGGACATGAGCCACATTCGAACCCCACCATCAGCTCTTACCGACTGAAATAGGGACTTGTATGACCAGACCACGGTTTTACAGTCGTCTTGGATCCAAACAATATGGCCACGAGTCCAGGAGAGGCGCTGTAGGCACTGTCGCGCTGTTAGCAAAGGCCGGCCGTTGTGGCCGAGCGGTTCTAGGCGCTTCAGTCCGGAACCGCGCTGCTGCTTCGGTCGCAGGTTCGAATCCTGCCTCGGGCATGGACGTGTGTGATGTCCTTAGGTTAGTTAGGTTTAAGTAGTTCTACGTTCTAGGGGACTGATGACCTCAGATGTTAAGTCTCATAGTGCTTAGATCCATTTGAACCATTTTGTTTTTAGCAAAGGCACTCGCGTCGGTCGTGTGCCGCCATCCATTAACGCCAGATTTCGCCGCACTGTCCTAAAGGATACGTTCGTCGCACGTCCCACACTGATTTCTGCGGTCATTTCACGCATTGTTGTTCGTCTGTTAGCACTGAGAAGTCTACACAACGGATATTCCTCTCAGTTTTTAAGTGAAGACAGACTGCCACTGCGGTGTCCGTGGTGAGAGGTAATGCCTGATATTTGGCATACTCGGCACACTCTTGACGCTGTGGATCTCGGACTATTGAATTTCCCAACGATTTCCGAAATGAAATTTCCCATGCGTCTAGCTCCAACTACCATTCCGCATTCAAGGTCTGTTAATTCTCGTCGTGCAGCCATAACTACGTCGGAAACCTTTTCGCATGGGTCACCTAAGTACAAAGGACGGCTCCGTCAACACACTGACCTTTAATACCTTGGATACGTAATACTACCCTCATGTGCATATAGCTGTCCCATGACTTGTCACCTCGGTGTATGTATACATACATGTAGCGTAAGGATTTTTTTACGAAATATATGAAGTTGTTATTCCTCAATGTACATGGAAAGATTTCTTCTTTTATACATCGTAGAATATATATAATGCTTTTAATTTGTGTTATCTCTGTAGCATAATAAAGAAATGTGCTTTCATTCTGTCGTTTAATTAATTAATAATGACATATTTAAAATTTCTACAAGCTGCAGAGTACTAAACGTACAAAACAAACCTGAAATGGCTTTCCCTGCATCAGCTAATTATTTCATATAACTAATGTATTATTTCCAGTC
This sequence comes from Schistocerca americana, assembly GCF_021461395.2. Classification (NCBI taxonomy): domain Eukaryota; kingdom Metazoa; phylum Arthropoda; class Insecta; order Orthoptera; family Acrididae; genus Schistocerca; species Schistocerca americana. Next base: position 891,114,834 of record NC_060130.1, on the reverse strand, counting down.
CTACTTGCAACATTTTGTATTGTGTTGCCCCATACATCATGTAAATGAAATAGCACCAAAATTAATTTTCTTTCAAGCTACTTCTACTTGATATTGTGACGTAAACAGTCGGGACTTAAATGTCGGTGTCTGTTCCCTTAGCTGGAACATCTCTTTCAGCAGAAGCAGTTCACGTTTAATTACTACACTATTTTGCTCGGCGTCCAATTGCACGAGAGAAGTACTGAAAAACTTTTCCCAGTAGAGTTTCGGGCTCAGATTGCTAAATTCGTCCGGCAGAAATGGGAACGTTTGCGTCTGCATGTTGCTCGGCGTTTTCTCTGTCTGGAAAGGCTCTCCTGCTGATTGTGCGCGACTGGCACCCCTGGGATGAGGATTAGTTAGCCCGGCCCACGGAAGATTGAAGTGGCGCTCTGTCCCGGACCGTCTTCCTTGTTCAAACACCTCTGCACTGCCCACACAAGCCAATCACTCGCCTATGGTCACCGTCCTTAATGTTTATTATTTCTCGAAAGCGACATTTCAACAAAATTGCTTTTTCCCGGCGCTTTATTGAGCTCCACAAGCGGATTACTCTTGTCTTATGCCGTTAATTCTACGACGCAATGTTTTCGCGGATCATCCGCAGATTTTCCTCTCTGTTTTGCGTAATACGTGTGTCTCTCAGAGAACGAGGGTTCGTTAGTAATATTATTCACTAGAAACGAGAAAATCTTACGCCAGTGTGTAAAAATAACATTGCCTTTAAGTAGACAAATGAAGATATCGTGCAAGAAATGTAGTTCAAGGACTATTCACAAAAAAGGAAAAAAAAAATGTTTGAAGTTGTGTTACGAATATTTTGAGGTATCTGCATGGAGAAGCATGCTAAGCTCATTTACACTGTTTTTACAGCGCAAAGAACTTCATAATTGGAGATAAACGAAGCACTTTCGTGACTTACTCCCATCTGTGAATGCTCTTCAGGAAAAGAATGTTGTGTGGTAACTCGTCACTCGACGGAAATTATTCATTAGACAATAATCAATAGGAACAGAAGTGATGTAAAAATACTTGTTATTAACGATGTTTGCAGGGTATCTTTAGAGTAAGATATACACTCCTGGAAATGGAAAAAAGAACACATTGACACCGGTGTGTCAGACCCACCATACTTGCTCCGGACACTGCGAGAGGGCTGTACAAGCAATGATCACACGCACGACACAGCGGACACACCAGGAACCGCGGTGTTGGCCGTCGAATGGCGCTAGCTGCGCAGCATTTGTGCACCGCCGCCGTCAGTGTCAGCCAGTTTGCCGTGGCATACGGAGCTCCATCGCAGTCTTTAACACTGGTAGCATGCCGCGACAGCGTGGACGTGAACCGTATGTGCAGTTGACGGACTTTGAGCGGGGGCGTATAGTGGGCATGCGGGAGGCCGGGTGGACGTACCGCCGAATTGCTCAACACGTGGGGCGTGAGGTCTCCACAGTACATCGATGTTGTCGCCAGTGGTCGGCGGAAGGTGCACGTGCCCGTCGACCTGGGACCGGACCGCAGCGACGCACGGATGCACGCCAAGACCATAGGATCCTACGCAGTGCCGTAGGGGACCGCACCGCCACTTCCCAGCAAATTAGGGACACTGTTGCTCCTGGGGTATCGGCGAGGACCATTCGCAACCGTCTCCATGAAGCTGGGCTACGGTCCCGCACACCGTTAGACCGTCTTCCGCTCACGCCCTAACATCGTGCAGCCCGCCTCCAGTGGTGTCGCGACAGGCGTGAATGGAGGGACGAATGGAGACGTGTCGTCTTCAGCGATGAGAGTCGCTTCTGCCTTGGTGCCAATGATGGTCGTATGCGTGTTTGGCGCCGTGCAGGTGAGCGCCACAATCAGGACTGCATACGACCGAGGCACACAGGGCCAACACCCGGCATCATGGTGTGGGGAGCGATCTCCTACACTGGCCGTACACCACTGGTGATCGTCGAGGGGACACTGAATAGTGCACGGTACATCCAAACCGTCATCGAACCCATCGTTCTACCATTCCTAGACCGGCAAGGGAACTTGCTGTTCCAACAGGACAATGCACGTCCGCATGTATCCCGTGCCACCCAACGTGCTCTAGAAGGTGTAAGTCAACTACCCTGGCCAGCAAGATCTCCGGATCTGTCCCCCATTGAGCATGTTTGGGACTGGATGAAGCGTCGTCTCACGCGGTCTGCACGTCCAGCACGAACGCTGGTCCAACTGAGGCGCCAGGTGGAAATGGCATGGCAAGCCGTTCCACAGGACTACATCCAGCATCTCTACGATCGTCTCCATGGGAGAATAGCAGCCTGCATTGCTGCGAAAGGTGGATATACACTGTACTAGTGCCGACATTGTGCATGCTCTGTTGCCTGTGTCTACGTGCCTGTGGTTCTGTCAGTGTGATCATGTGATGTATCTGACCCCAGGAATGTGTCAATAAAGTTTCCCCTTCCTGGGACAATGAATTCACGGTGTTCTTATTTCAATTTCCAGGAGTGTATTTATCCTTTCATTAAATTTCTCCTCGTGACCTGTCTGAGAACATCATTATTTGTATTTAAAGTACTGGCAGTAGAAACGTCCTATATCATATGTTTCAGCAAAAGAAACTTTAGTTCAGAAAAGACAGAATTATGCTGCAATAAAACTTAATGAGCATACCATTTTAAAATGGTATGGACTTTCTGGAAAGTATCAATGATAGAATTAAAATCAATTTAAACCTCGTTAACAATAAAAATATCCTCTTTCCTTTTTTGCACTTAGACGATGACGGTAAAAAGGACAAATATTCGTGGGAGACAGTGGGTATTCCGCCTCTGTTATAGAAAGGTATCTCTTTATGGCCCATTTGTGACACCATAAATATTGCAGAAAAATTTCAGTAAGAACGTCCTTGTATCACATATATTTAATGTTCATGTCAATTAGGGTTTTCTTGGAAATACGTACTTCGATACTTAATTTAAGTTTACAACACCAATTTTACTACCCAGAAATAAACTGTGTAATATAAATTAAATGACGTGTTGACGTGCCCTCACAGAGGATATAGCTGCTCTGCATCCTCGTAGTGGAAGAAATATTACAATAATTTTAATTTCTGTTGAGAGAATTGGAGGGATGATAACGGACACTTCATGATCACCAGACTACTCATCAACGTCCTCAGCTGAGCCGCCTTTTAAGCAGCAATTTCTTACGGAATGAGGGCGTGAGGCATCGTAGCCATCATTTTGATGAGAACGCTAAACTCGAAAACACACATGGTGCTTTCTTGAGAGAAATAGGCTATGTGCCGGCGGTAGATTTCCCCACATTTTGCAACAACCTTCACCAAAAACCAACCCAAACCAATGCAAACACAGTGCAGCACTGCAAACGGTCCCATCACAATCACCAGGTCGTACGGTTACACATCTAACACATTATCTACAGTTCCTAGGAGAGGAATGTGATGTCTATTGTATTGTAACAAGGCGCAGCCGTAGAAGAGCTCGATTCTTTAGAGCTAATGTAAACGGATTACTTTTGTGTCCTTGATGAATTTTGTTTTGTGGCAAGTAGGCTGTGTTCCAAGGCAAGCTTGTTTAAGTTTGAAACTGGTATCTGAGATAAATTATTATAGCCTCTGATAATCCCAGCAATAGGAGATGGCAGGTCAGACATAAAAAGATGCCTTGTTCCACGGCCTTATTTGCATTAAACAACTATCACCAAGATCGCAAATAGTGGAAGTGAGAGCATGCATTACATTTGTTATCTTCGTCCACAGGGATAAAGTCGGAAGAAGAAAGTTAGTTTGAAGAAGGAATGACGAAAAAGAACGTTAGAATTCAACGTCACAGGTGGAGCTCTAGCTCAGATGGGAAAAGGTGATGGCAATAGCTGAGGCTTTATCGAAGAACCAATCCCGCATCTGCCTTCAGTGTTTTTTTAGGGCAAACACTGGAAATGTACACCAGAGTTCCCGAACATATGACACCAGCACGACCTGAGTAGCTGTCATAATGCCACCACCCTCACTAGGGATAAAGTATAAATACAATTTTTTTCTGTCTGAACCCGACTGTTCCTGATGCGGTTATTTCGAAAATAAGATGCATCCGCTATGACGATTAATTTTCATGTAAGTGAGAAAATAATACACTATTCAGAATATTAGACAATCATTTTACACCGGAGCTCCAAAGAAACTGGTATAGGCATGCGTATTCAAATACTGAGGTGTGTAAACAGGCGGAATACGGCGCTGCTACCGGCAACGCCTGTATAAGGCAACAGGTATCTAGCGCAGTTGTTATAGCGGTTACTGCTGCTACAAAGGCAGTTTATCAAGATTTAAGTGAGTTTGAAAGTGGTGTTATAGTCGGCGCAGGAGCAATAGGACACAGCATCTCCGAGGTAGTGATGAAGCGGGGATTTTCCCGTACGACCATTTCACTAGTGCACCGTGAATATCAGGAATCCGGTAAAAAAAATCACTCTAAGACATCGTTGGGGTCGGAAAAAGAGACCAACGACGACTGAAGAGAATCGTTCAGTGTGACAGAAGCGCAACCCTCCCGCAAATTTCTACAGATTTCAATGCTGGGCCATCAACAAGTGTCAGCGTGCGAGCCATTGAACGAAACATCATAGATACGGGCTTTCGGAGCCGAAGGCCCACTCGTCTACCATTGATACTGCGCGACACAAACCTTTACGTCTCGCCTGGGCCCGTCAGCACCGACATTGGATTGTTCATGACTGGAAACATGTTGCGTGGTCGGACGAGTCTCGTTTCTAATTGTATCGAGTGGATGGACGTGTACCGGCATGGGGACAACCTCATGAATCCATGGACTCTGCATGTCACCAGGGGACTATTCAAGCTGGTGGAGACTCTGTAACGGTGTGCGGCGTACAGCCCTGCAGTATTCATGCTGTCAGTTCCCTCCAGCACTACTTCAGACAGTAGTCGAGCCCATGTCACGTCGTGTTGCGACACTTATGAGTGCTCACGGGGGCCTTACACGATGTTAGGCAGATGTACCAGTTTCTTTAGATCTTCAGTGTAAGTCTCTAATCCTGCTGAAGGAAGTACACGGAATGACACATCGATGTACTAGAATGCCTTGAAAAAGACGGAGTACCCATTGTCACAAATTCAATGGCAGACGGCTAGGTAATGAAAACACTCGAGACTCTACTAGTTATTGAATTCTTACAGTACAACGTTTACTGTAATTTGCATGACTCCTTCTGGGAACATTGTCCGTTGTTTTAATGAGCAGAGTACTTTTAATTTATGCTTAATTTTCAACCCTGTCTGATCTATGTTCCAAGCTGGCAGCATAGTGTCATGGTAATAAGTAAGTTGAGATAATGTGCCTTGTGCATTTAAAGCCAAATTTTATCAATCACTTTAATCCCAAGATCAGCAACGTCTTTCCATGAGAACCAGTTCAAGGTAAAGTATAGTATAGGCTGTTTTAGCAGAATGACTAGTAGTACTGTAAAAGCACAAATGTTTCAAGGTGATATGTCTTTGGTGAATGCATCATATAGTGCGCTGGAATGGGTTTCATTCTTATCTGTCTTATTAGAAATGAATACTACGCGGGAAAAAAGGGTTCAATTCAATTTATTGATTTTTCTGGAGAGCGCTTTTATAGTTTGAATCGTTACAGTTTGTGTTTATTGAAATGTTTGTAATTTATACATTGCACTCAATGACTATTCCTTAGTAATCCTTGTAAGTAATAAAAATATTTTTAAAAATTTAACCCTTTGCGTCTATTTGTTTGAATGTCTGTTTTTCGGTTTCTTAGTATACATCTCAAATCCGATGGTGAAAATAAGAATCTACTGTGATACTGAAATCATATTCACTAGATAACTTCGATGCAACTCCAAAGGCAAAATTATATTCATCTGAGTCTAGTCATCTGTCATACAGGCTGTTCATGACTAATTGTGTTTCAGGAATAATATTATTTATCAATTTTCTGCTTTTATTACGAATGAACGTGAGATAATTATAATGATTAGTAAATCAGTGTGACGCATTGGCGTGTCATCTTTTTTATGCGTGTTAAATCACATACAACAAAAAATAGTTAACAGACTGTACGTTCAGTTATTAAGCATAAATCACGGTTTTCACGTACCGCAGCGTCCAAATTTTACTTTTTAGTCATAGAAAACATACAATAAAAACTGAGCTTGTTAAAACAATGTTTACTGCTGGTGGGGATGTTTTAAAAGAACTCTTTGGTCCCTGCGTCATAGAACACCTTCAGTTGCAGCAGATAAGGATACTTCCCTTTGGCAATGGATAGCAGTCGTGAAACATTGGACTTGTGGGCTATTTGCAGCATGGTCTCTCAATAGGTGTATTATTATAAAACAGGAAGTGCTGTTTCAGACAATGGTATGATCTACTTTAATTCAATTATTATCTGTGATGAAATTACTTCATAGCTTACCTTCGTAACAGGATGATGGAAAAAATTCTTTCTGCAAGTACTGGTTCCTCTACCATCTTGGTTCCGAGAAATTGGACCATTTACGTATCATAGTGCAGTCAACTTCAACAGTGTTAAAAGGAATCTCTTTCACACTCGCCTCTTTAAGTATGTCCGTCCAGGCCTTCGAAAGCTCAGGTTTTATTTTACATCTGTAGAGACATATGTCTTTGTCACTTCCTACTTATGGATTCTCTCTAACCGGAATTGTCACATGAATCGATTCAAAACACTTTATATGATGGGCAAGACAGTGGATGGACGAGGAAAGGGTGTAGTTATTGTTTTGTCCTCCACATGCGTCACAGAAAATTTCCAAATTTTTGACCTCTGGGTACAGAATCGTAGTGAAAAAGATGTATGAAGCAAACAACTACATTTAAACCTTTCTTCACTATTGTTTCAGGATAAACATAAAATACTGTAGTGCTGTCTGAGAGCCGATGTATGTTAAAAAGATACAAAGAAATCTGGCGGTCATAACAGACAATATTGGTGCTGATGTTTGGACACAGAAGATTGTTTTGGAAATCCATGCATATCGATTCAGTGTTTGCAAACTTTCTACTTCTGTTTCGAAACCGTCTTTACGCTTTCAGCATCAGTATACTTGGTAAAATACTTCCTACTGTTCCAGAATAGTATGCAACATTTTTTTCTATCGCGCCTTTCAACTTTCTGGTATATATAACTATAAACCGTTAAATAATTGATTATATTCTTGATTCAGTGGGTAAAAGATTTTTGATATCTTTTAGCAAGAAATCAGATTGCCATAGTGACCCTTGGTTTCCTTCCGCAGTTTAATGGATCCAGTTAACAATATATCCATGTGAGGTGTGCTACCAATATTTGAATGCTTAATTTAATCGTCACTCATAATTTCGTTAGTTAAGTGGTCTTTCATTGCTCGAAATTGTTTTCCTTTAATTCACATGATCTTATGGGGAGTTTTCTATCACTGCAGACCACTGGGGCTAAAATCTGTAGCATCTCAGGGGATGCTGACTGCTGAACTCGCACCTCACATAGGGATTTAGTGATGCCTGGTCAGGATAAATTTTTCAAAAAATTGAGATTCCCTAATTTACGTAGCCACTTCTTGGGTCGAAAAGTGGGACTTTGTCGACCATGGGCCAAAATCTGTCCCGTCCCTGGCAGTCCTGTTATACGCAATCACTATTATAGGTCCACTAGCTGAGTACCTGGTGTTACCCAGGTATGTATTTTTCCATTTTTGGCAGTCCATCTGCTTCGGCCTTTCTCTGTCCATCTCCTCCTCCCTTTCTCTGTCCACTTCCCCTCGCTCAGTTCTATTTCCTCGCCCCTCCCCCTCCATCACCTGCTGCAACTTTTTCTGTCAATCGCCATGTCGTTTTCTCAGTCCATCTCCTTCTCTCTCTCTCTCTCTCTCTCTGTATCTCAGTCCAACTCCTCCTCTCCTCCCTCAGTCCAACTCCTCCTCTCCTCCCTCAGTCCAACTCCTCCTCTCCTCCCTCAGTCCAACTCCTCCTCTCCTCCCTCAGTCCAACTCCTCCTCTCCCTTCCTCAGTCCATCTCTACCTCTCCCTTCCTCAGTCCATCTCTACCTCTCCCTTCCTCAGTCCATCTCTACCTCTCCCTTCCTCAGTCCATCTCTACCTCTCCCTCCCTCAGTCCATCTCTACCTCTCCCTCCCTCAGTCCATCTCTACCTCTCCCTCCCTCAGTCCATCTCTACCTATCCCTCTACATTTATTCCTCCCCCTCTCTTTGTCCATCCCCTATTTCCTTCCTCTGTCTGTCCCCTCTTTCCTTCCTCTGTCTGTCCCCTCTTTCCTTCCTCTATCTGTCCCCTCTTTCCTTCCTCTGTCTGTCCCCCCTTTCCTTCCTCTGTCTGTCCCCTCTGTAGCGAATTTCACCCTGCAGTTTTGTTTTCACGCAGCTCAATGTTTGATGTCATACCTCTTGAACTTCGTGTCTTACAAAGATATAATTTTATTTGGTAAATATAAACGCCTTTTCTTGCTGCAACTTTATTTTTCCCAGACACGTCTCGCCTTTCTCTTACTCTAAGGCGTGTTCAGTGGGATAATTTGTTGGCATCTACGTTTCCTCTCATTTGGTCTGGAGGTCACACTACCACTTCATTTCCGAAACATAAGCACAATTTTATAATTCGAACTTTTCTTCCACACTGTTCACCATGTCTCTCTTTCTTCTTTGTGGTGCGCTATTATTGTTTTGCCACTAGTTACAACTATTTGTTCGGAAACTGTGTTTTAAAGACGCAAATATTGAGAGTTCATTATCCGTTTTCTCATGAAGTCACAATAGTCCTTACAAGCACAGTTTTCGAGCAAACAGCTATAACTACTGGCAAAAGAATAGTAGTGCACCACAAAGAAGAGAAACATGGTGAACAGTGTGGAAGAAAAAGATCGAAATATAAAATTGTTTGTTTCGGAAATGAATGGTAGTGCGACCTCCAGACCAAATGAGAGGAAACGCAGACGCCAACAAACAGTCCCACTGAAGATACCTTAAAGTAACAAAAAGGCAAGAGGCGTTTGGGAAAAATAAATTTAGTTGCAGCAAGAAAAGGCGCTTTTATTTTCAAAATAAATATTTCTGTACTTGCTGTGGAGGATGCCCACGCAAACAGACGTGTTATAGTTTTGTAGTTACATTGATCTGCGTATGTGGATATTATCTCCAATATGTGTTGCAAATAGTTATTAGCATATAAGTAATAAATTTCACGTCATGCATTACGCGGCAATTTTTCAGAATTATAATGTTTATGGCGTCATATTTCCTCAACTATGTGAAGTACAATGATATAAGTTTGTAGGTATATTCAGGGGTATATGCAAATAATATATGCAAAATGCATTGCGAAAACAGTTAGTAGGCCTAGTAAAGATGTTGTGAATTAAAACGTCATGCCTGATGGCGCAATTTTCTGGATAAACAGCGAGAAAGTAGCGAGCGATAATTTTTTCTTTCGACATTGTTTTCGGGGTTATCAGCAACAAGGTTCGGTAGAGGTTTGAAACTGTGTAAAGTTTGTTGCAAGTCACTAAGTGGTCTGATCCTCAAATACTGTCTGGGTATCCGCGTGTCTTGAGTTAGTTATTTTTCACCCCCCACCCCCACTCCTTTGATAAGTAGGTGGTTCTTAACCGCACAGAGATTCTTTCTCGACACTAAGTGATATGTGTACCAAGTTGGGTAGGAAAAAGGTCCACTGGTTTAGGAGTAAATGTGGAACATACATACATACATACATACATACATTCATACATACACAAGTATATCCATTTTTATAATACCGGATATGTATGTATAAATAAGAATTTGTCACCTACAGTTTGAATAATTTGTTCACTGATTACATTTTTGACCAGAAAATCGTATGCGAATGTCACAATAATTACGGACTTCAACGAGATAAACCAGACTTAAGCTGCGTGTGCTGTACTAATCAGTGCTTCTGACAGCAAGAAGAATGGAGGTAAGTAGTCAGCAATTGTCCTGAGTCTCGATGCTGTAATTTTGGGGGTGTAAATTTTGTGCTTCTCGTAGGTTTTCGTTGTTTTTTGTGGTGTGCATAGGTTAGATATTTCATATTAGGCGGTAAGTGCTTTACGTGTATCAGTGTTTGAGCGTGCTGAGGTTGAACCGTATTCATGCACATAGTTCGGAAAAAATGAGCGAAGCTGATAGGGAAGTAACTAGTTCATGAGCAACAGCCGATAGCAAATTTACTGTGGAAGTCCAACAGGGCAGTTCGTAAGGTATCGATGTTAGGTAAAGTCAAAGTAGTAATTTGTAGCGATCAGTAGTAATAGATAATAAATACAATTATATAGAGGTTAGTAGTGAACTATCTGAAGCTAAGTTGTCGTATGAGAAGAACGTAATGAGGTCACAGTAACGGAAACCTCCGCAGCCGCTGGAAGCAAGCAAGTGACATGTAATGGTACAGAACAAGTACCAAAAATTCCATCACCGGTGACAATTGATCTCCAGTCCTTCCATACCGAGATGGCGTATGATATCAGAAACATTACAAAAAGACAGAAGATAAATTTGCAACATTAGAGTTGATCAGCAAAGAGTTGACAAGAAGAACGAGGCATGCTACAGGAAGATACAGAATTAGTTCAAAGAAAATAGGTACCATTTCAAAGATAAAACTACATCATGTAAAAAGGTGTGACAGAAAGATCGTAGGAATGGATAAGGAGAGGGTGGAAAAAATCAAAAGTTCGAGGACAAGACGAATTAGATAACTGATTAACAAGTGAGAGGTTGCTTCAATAAGCTAGGCACGTTGTCATAAGAAGTGAAAGGCACGAAAGATGAATTACGCAAAGACGTAATAACGAAGTAACGGACAACGTAACGCAGGTGAAGAAACAATGAGAGCAGTTGTCATTAGGTAATGATGCAGATTTGGACAGGACAATACCAGTAAACTTGAGAGATCAAGAAGAAATAAGTGTTATTCCAATTTAAAGAAATGCAGGCAGGTGTCAACCTTCGTAACCGAGAATCATTAGTGGAATTATGTAAGAAAATGCCAAGTTGTTACATTAGTGGATAGAACGTAGTACATTATACAAAGGTTTGTGAGAAATAAAACATTTACAATCAATACGCCCCTTGTGAACTTGGCCCTATCTGTACATACAGCTTTCTTAGATGATGCCTTAAAAATCACAATATACAGTAAACTGCACATTAGCACATCTGCTAACGTTCGTTTGAAATGTTCCATTCATTGACGATCCACCTTAGAAGGCGTATATGGTACAACTACACAGTTCGATGTGGTCGCGCGTTCTCACATGGCAGATTTTTCCACAAACTATCACGTAACCTGTTTAATAATCCAATATCCGAATGTGAGAATCAAATCAAAGCAGCAATGCTACAAAAACTGCAAGCAATAATAACTACTGTTAATTATTGCAATTTAATTAACTACGTTTTCCCTTTTGGTATGGTGGAGAAGTCTCGTAATTACAACAGCCTTTGGGCTTCCAGGCGAAAAGGAAGGGTCACTACGTGGAACCACACATGTAGTAAAGATGTTTCTGCTTGAAGCGAGAGTCTCGTGCCGGTAAATGCAGAGAAGGGCCCTCTGCCAACCGAGCACAGCAGGAGCCAGACAGTGATAAAGCTTCAGAGTGCGCAAAGTGAACAAGATCCCTTCTAGCAAAGGTAGAAATATGGCAGGAGCGAACATGAGGCCACGTGCATGGGACCAGCTGTTAGGCCCACAGGAGGACAACTGGGATGTGTGGAGTCGTCCAGAGGTCAAGGCGCCACATCGAAGTCGCCAACACCAGCTGACACTACATATATAAGCGAGGGCTCTCTGGAATCCGCACGACGTATGGAAGGTGCTGCAGGAGACCACGCAACAACAGCGCCCTCACGCTGTCAGTATAGTGTGGAGCACGCAAGAGCTCAGCCCCCAGTTCAAGAACTCAGCTACTCCATTGAACATCGAGTAGAACAGTAAGAGTTAAAGTTTCTGATAATATGTAATTCGTAAATGTTGCATTTTGTACTGCAGCTGAGTAGTTTAACCTGTGCATCAAATGATGCTTTAATGTTCACTAACAGTTGTAAATTATCAAGCTATACTATGGTAAAGAACTGTACCGAATTTAAGTAGATATTTTATTCATTTATGTAATAAAGTGAGCTAATGCTTCATGTGTTCTAGTTTGATACACATCACAGAGTAATCAAAGAACCCACAGTTATAGCCAGACGAATGTAGTTTCATTTGGTCACAAAAGAATGTTGGTTAAAAATTTTGTAAGGAGATCTGTGATTGGCTCACAGTAATTATTTTGGCAGTAGGGCATAAATCCCTCACATGTATTCATGGACGCCTTCTCATTGGCTTAACTGGAAACCTGTTACACAGTAGGGGAGATTTTGTGTGTTCTTCGCTGTGCCACGAAAGCAAAATAGTTCATTGGTTAACCGCAGCAATATCCAGAAGAGTAGGGAATTCGTTTGCATTTTTATTAAATTATCGTTAGTGAAATTACAAGGTCTCCTGCAATTGTCCAGCGAGATTCGGACACTGGCAAGAACCAGCCAAGTTTTAGAGAGTAGACTAAGTACACTATTCTTATAGAGCTCTGTAAAGAATATGCTTTCTCATGGTGCCACAGAAGACACTTGTCCATAGGTCACTGCAGAGAGCTGCAGACCGAGATGTCTCCAACTTAGAGCAGAACTCAGACGCTGGGGCTGAACTTAGTGCTCAGCCATTACTGCAGCTGTATTTTGCTCTCGGACCCCAGTAGAGTGGTAAGCATGGGTCGTATTTGCGTCCAAGGTGAGCTCGAATTTATTTATCTTGAATCAGGGTTTCGTTTCGCTGATCTACCTATCACAGTCATCTAATTGCACCCATCTTGCACTTCGGCGAGGGCACTGGTGATTGGTCATGCCTTTCCAGTCCTTCTCCTCAACTCATTAACTTTTTCTGCAATCGCTGTTCATATTTCGGAAACAGCTTGATATTGTTTCTATCACGTACCAACCCACCCGTGCCAAGCCTTTAGTACATGTTTTCAATCCCTTGTCCGTTAATTATTGTTGCATTCTTGATTTTTGTAGATAAAGTTTTTGATGTCTTTTTAGCAATAAATCACATTGCTGTAGAGACCCTTAGTTTCATTGGAAGCAGTGAGGTCTTGGTAGGTCGGTGGTGGGAATTGGCAACCTATCTGCGTACACAAGTCACCTAATTCCCGCAAATTTCAGGGAAGAGGGCGATGAGCTCTGACGCCACGTTCAGTCACATCCCAGATGTGATCGATTGGATTCAGATCTGGCGAGCTGGTGGGCCAGCATATCAAGTGGAACTCGCCACTGTGTTCCTCGAAGCACTCCATCACATTCCTGGCCTTGTGACATGGCGCACTATCTTGTTGAAAAATGACACTGCCATCGGCAAACGTGGTAGTCATGAAGAGGATGTACGTGGCCTGCAAGCAGTATAAGATACTCCTTAGCCGTCATGGTGCCTCGCTCGAGCTCCATAGACTCACGGATGCCAACGTGAATGTTCCGCAGACCATAATGGAGCTGCCGCTAGCTTGTCTGCAGTACAGGTGCCAAAGAGCTGTTCCCCTGTAAGGCGACGGATTCGTTCCCTCACACCGGCGTGATGAAAAATGTATCGGGGTTCATCAAACCATGCAACGCTCGGCCAGGACGCCAACGTCCAGTGCCGATGGTCACGTGCCCATCTGTCGTAGTTGCAGATGCTGTAGTGTTGACATTGGCACATGCGTGAGTCGTCCACTGCGGAAGCCTATCGTTAGGAGTGTTCGGTACACTTGTGTTCAGACACGCTTGTACTCTGCCCAGCATTAAAGCCTGATTTTAGTTCCGCCACAGTTCACCGCCTTCTTTGTTTTACTAGTCTGCCCTGTCTACGACGCCCGACATCTGTAATGAGGGGTGGCCGCTCATCCCCACGACGTTCGTGTGTGGTTTCACCTTGGATTCGTCACGTGTTGAAGACACCACAGCATTCCTCGAACACTCAAAATCGTGCAGCTTCCGAAATGCTCGTGCTGAGCCTCCGGGCCATCACATTCTGCCCTCGGACAAACTCAGATTGATCGCACGCCTTCACCAGTCGACACTGATTCTACATGCAACGTGCGTGGGTCTGACTAGCAGTCGTTGCTCGCCAGGTGATGCTGCTATCGCCATGACTGGTTTATATTGGAAGTAGGTCGGTTGATATAACGTTCTGGCTGATGGCTTTATTGGGTCACCCCTCGTAATTTCATTAGGTAATCCGTTTTCCGTCGCATGACCTCCATTACGTTTAATCTGCATGATCTTCTGGGGAGTTTTATATCACTGTAACTCACTAGGGCTAGAATCTCTAGCATTTTACGGGTATACTAAACCACTCAACTAGAACGTCACGATTTTCATCCATAAAAATGAAGTCATGGCCGAATGCACCCTTGAAAAGATGAACGTGGAGAATGAGTACACTGTCACAATAACACTCACTAATGAGTGTTCCGTGTTCAAAACTTTGGAACTCAGTACGCTCTTACAACGTTATGCCTCTCCACACCGTAACACCTGGACCACTAAAACCATCATATTTGACAATGCTGAAGGCAATAAGTGGGAATACATAACGCACCCAGGTACACTGTCAATCTTCATCGTTTTGAGAACGAGATTTTCACTCTGCAGCGGAGTGTACGCTGATATGAAACTTCCTGGCAGATTAAAACTGTGTGCCGGACTGAGACTCGAACTCGGGACCTTTGCCTTTCCGGGCAAGTGCTCTACCACTGAGCTATCCAAGCAAGACTCACGCACCGTCCTAACAGCTTTACTTCTGCCAGCATCTCGTCTACTACCTTCCAAACTTTACAGAAGCTGTCCTGCGAACCTTGCAGAACTAGCACCCCTGAAAGGAAGGATATTGCGGAGACATGGCTTAGCCACAGCCTGGGGGATGTTTCCAGAATGATATTTTCACTCTGCAGCGGAGTGTACGCTGATATGAAACTTCCTGGCAGATTAAAACTGTGGCTAAACCATGTCTCCGCAATATCCTTTCTTTCAGGAGTGCTAGTTCTGCAAGTTTCGCAGGAGAGCTTCTGTAAAGTTTGGAAGGTAGGAGACGAGATACTGGCAGAAGTAAAGCTGTGAGGACGGGGCGTGAGTCGTGCATGGTTAGCTCAGTGATAGAGCACTTGCCCGCGAAAGCCAAAGGTCCCGAGTTCGAGTCTCGGTCCCCCACACAGTTTTAATCTGCCACGAAGTTTCATCATCATTTTGATTGTCCAGATGTATGGTGTGGGAAGGCATGTTTCATGGGCGTTCTGACCTCAAAATCTTCGATCACTGAAGACTAATAAAGTCATCAGAAGATAAAAAAACTGTAAAACGATTTATAAAAAACATCTCAATGGTGCGAAATGTGGCAGTTGACCCTAAATATGAAAAGTGAGGTCATTCACATGAGTGCTAAAAGGAACTCGTTAAACTTCGGTTGCGCGATGAATCAGTCTAATCTAAAAGCCGTAAATTCAACTAAATACCTACGTATTACAATTACGAACAACTTAAAATGGAAGGAACACACAGAAATGTTGTGGGGAAGGCTAACCAAAGACTGCGTTTTATTGGCAGGACACTTAGAAAATATAACAGACCTACTAAGGAGACTGCCTACCCTACTACGTCCTCTTTTAGAATACTGCTGCGCGGTGTGGGATCCTTTAGATAGGACTGACGGAGTGCATCGAAAAAGTTCAAAGAAAGGCAGCACGTTTTGTATTATGGCGAAATATGGGAGAGAGTATCCCAGAAATGATACAGGATTTGGGCTGGAAATCATTAAAAGATAGGCGTTTTTCCTTGCGACGGAATCTTCTTACAAAATTCCAATCACCAAATTTCTCCTCCGAATGCGAAAATATTTTGTTGACACCGACCTACATAGGGAGGAACGATCACCACAATGAAATAAGGGAAATAAGAGTTCGTACGGAAAGAAATAGGTGTTCATTCATTCCGCGCGCTATACGCGATTGGAATAATAGAGAATTGTGAAGGTGGTTCGATGAACCCTCTGCCAGGCACTTAAATGTGATTTGCAGAGTATCGATGTAGATGTAGACGGAACACTGATCGGTCAATGTTACTATAGCACTATACTCGGTCCCCATGTGCCG